>NC_034186.2:70774645-71074645 GCF_002021735.2 Oncorhynchus kisutch | reverse complement strand
CAAAAATGAATGTAGTATCTAACGATTCTAGCTTTTATTATCCATCTCCCGATAACTGCATGTCCCTCACTCCCGCCTCTTCTCACCGTCCTCCAATCATGTCTTCATTGATGTTTCCCTGTTCCATAATGGCCTCAGTCTTTCTCTCACTCTGCCTCTGTCTTATTTTGGTTTGTCAATGACTTTCTCTTCTCTTTCCAGACACGTCTTCGCCGGTGCGGAAGAGTGTGTCTGAGGCATCCATCAGCTCACCCTACTCGGACCCCCCTGAGCATCCCTCGGACTTCTCCCTTAGGAGAGAGTCTCTGAAGAGCCTCGCAGGCCACGCCAACAATGCCATTGCCACCCTCGCTGCTGCCCCCACCACACCTGCCCACAATGCAATGGTGTTCCCCGAAACCACAGTATGATACTCCCTGAGTTTCCCTTTAAAGCAGATGTAGGATCAGATTACCTTCCCCAAATCCTGACTATTTTGGGGGGGGGGGGGTGGTGTGTTGTTAACTGACTACAGTGTTGCAGATTCATCCTTCTTTTACAACAACTTCAGACACACTTGTCACTGAAGTGTTGGTGTTTGTCTTAACTAAGCCTCTCTGAATAATTTATGCAAATAGATGGTGACCAAGCTGCTTGTCTTGTTCCCTCCTCCACAGATTTAACTGGCGCAGGCAGGCAGACAGTGTCTGAGTGTAACCTGTAGTGTGTCAGTATGGGGATCATCTCTGTGCTTCTATAAAGCCAGTCTGAATGAATGCCTCTGTCTACAGGGGGAATATGAAGAACTGTCACATGATGTCACAGTGAAACATGTCAATGTTTGTTCCTGTGATTTGAAATGTGAAAAAATATAC
Source organism: Oncorhynchus kisutch (assembly GCF_002021735.2). Lineage (NCBI taxonomy): Eukaryota > Metazoa > Chordata > Actinopteri > Salmoniformes > Salmonidae > Oncorhynchus > Oncorhynchus kisutch. The sequence goes on along the minus strand of NC_034186.2, from coordinate 71,073,791 downwards.
TTGAGGCTAGTAGATTCTTAGAACAAGTGTCTGGTCCCAACGGAAAGACGCATCAGTATGATCCAGTATCATGAGGTTTCCACAGTCCTGGTCTTAGACTAGTGTTAACTTATGTATTGCCATGGTAATCTATTTTTCCTGTACCCCTCCAGCCTGACAACGTGAGCTTCTTCCTCTCCAAAGAGGTGGTGTCCATGTCGGATGCTCTGTCTTCTGTTGCCATAGCGCCCCCTGAGGGGGAGGAGGGTGTGGTGCTGGAGCACCCTCGGGAGTTCCCCCTGGGCTTTGAACCGCTGCGTTCTGAGCGGCTGGCTGAGATGAAGCTGGCCACCTCGCCTGTCGTCAGGAACCCCTACATGTCTCCTCTACTGGCCCCTGACAGCATGCTGAGAGGACTACCCCCCATACACCTAGTGGTGAGAGGGAGGGAAATGGAGTTGAGGACTGGTTTGTCCCAATCCTTTTTGGGTCTTTTCCACCAATTTATTATTTTTTACTTGATCCTATAATATCCTCTGACACCATTTATCTCTCCTTCTCCCCCTAGGCCTGTGCATTAGACCCCATGCTAGATGACTCTGTGATGTTTGCCAAGCGCCTGAGGAACGTAGATCAGCCAGTCACCCTGTGTGTGGTGGACGACCTTCCCCATGGCTTTCTCAGCCTATCACAGCTCTCCAGGGAGACTAGGGAAGCGGCTAACGTTTGCGTCAACCGAATCAGGGAAGTCTTTGACCAAAAGGACTCGCCCCAGGAGCCGCGCATGCACCGCAAGCTGGAAAGGACCAATCGACGTGCTTCCTCTGTCGCCACGGGTGACCCAGAGAAACTCTTTGCAACACCCATTCAGGAGGAGGAGCTGCTAGTTGCCAGGGGAGGGGCTCTAGTTCCAGATGGGGAGGGGCTAGTTGGCGTGGCAGCACAGAACAACAATAATGTTGTGGGATAAAGACATAATCAGGGGTTTGCTAGATGAAGATTGCTGTTTGTCAAAGGATTTAAAAGAGGGGGGGGTTTGGGCCATATGAAGCCTGGGAGAGGAGAAGAGAATAGAGTGATGGAAAAACAGCAGGGGGAGGATATGCAGAAGGTGTTGGTAGCGTGCCCAGTTTTGGAGAGACAGAATGAAGCATCCATGCATAGAGAGGACAGCAAGTACTAAATGCAACTTCTTCAGCTTTCAAACTCTCAATTGCTGTTTAGCACCATGCACTGTGACATGTTGACCACACACTAAACCATTTTGCCTTTTGGGCTGCTGCATTGTGCTCGGTGTAGAACTGTGAGTTTGGAGCCTGGACATTATAAAACTGCACAGAGTGTTGTGGTGAATGGTCGATCCATCTCCCTATAGAAGACTATTCCAGTCCCTAATCAGATAGTGGTAGACGTGCAATGAGCTCCTACATAGTGCCATCACAACTTAATGGCCACTTGTCTTTTAGGGAGCCACTCTAAATCAAGCTTAATAACTGTAGAACTCTGAGGTCTGTTAAACTAGTTGGTTGTGAATACTGCCGCTGTTCGGTCACTTACTCTGCTGATTGGCCCATCAATAGGACGCTGCAGTGCTAAAAACAACAAACTTAGAAACTGGAAGGATTTCCTAGTACCTTGAAATTCCACAGAAATTGTTATCCATAATTGATCGTATTATGCCATCGTATTCCTTGTTGTTTTTATTTATTGTGTGTACTCGTATTGTATTTAAAAAATCCTGGATTATAGTTATCCCTGTTTGTTCAAGGCTTTTAAGAGCATATTGTGAGGTGGATGCTCAGTTAATTTCCTAGCTGTGTAGTGCCATACTCTATGGCTGCTCATTCCTAGTTGTTCAAAGTAGCCAAATGTTAACCTCTATCACTGTAGTGACTAGTGGTCAGCTAGTCGTTAACCACCCAACCAGTCACCTCATAGTGAGATGTGGCTGAGGGTTGATATTATGAGGCCAATATAATCTCTATATGCTGGTCTGTCTTTTATACTGATATATTATAACTAGCCAATCATAAATAGCTAATGCAATATTATAGCTGCATTTTCATTGATCAGTGCAATCAACCGGATTCAGTGGAGCCATGAGGATATTGTGTTCTATTTAAGTCACTGTTGTGGGAGCAAAGCATCAAGTCAGTCATTTTTGATTTGATAATTTTTATTAACGCCAAGTATTACGTCTTGTGATTTTAAGTCTCTTGTGCTCAGCCTTTGTTGCCATCTAAAATAAATCACTTAGCTGTCTATAGACTGACTGCCTTTAGAAGCAGATGTTTTTTAAAAGACTGGAAATCCTTTCTCTATTTGCACAGTGATTAACTTCAATAAGAAAGCCTGAAGCAGACAGATGCACGGCCCATCTCTTCATACTATCTGTACATCACTGCACTGACTGCCAAAAATGCAGCCCTCTATCCCAGGATGCAGTGCATTACACTGCCATAGCCCTTGAGCCAGGGGACGTCCTGCTTGCTGAACCATTTCTGCATCGCTGTCCAAATCAGAGGATCCATTCTGCTCCAACAGCCTGTACCGAGTGAGCAGGAGAATCTAGAACAAGCATGATGGTGAGCTCATACTCACTGAACAGGTGACTGCTCTAGTTGGAGAATGTGTCTTTCTATGCACCTTTAGGACATTCTACAGTGGCTGACTGACAATCTGTGATTCTCTGTCCTACTTGCTGCCAGTGCTTATTGCAGCGTTTTGAGGCAGGCTGATAGAAATTAAAAGAGCTGTTAAGTGATTCCCTTGAATACCTTCACGGTTATCTTGTTTTTAGAAGTATGTGTTTACTGGTTGCTGGTTATGATGATTTCACACTTTTTCTTTGTAAGTTAAGTGTAAATGTTTGTTTCGTGTGTCGGTGTTTAGTGCCCATGTGCGTGTCTGGTAAGTGGATTCTGTATGCGTCTATCAATGACTCTTAACATTGCACTTGTTTGTCAGTGCTTGTGTGGGTGGAACATCTACCATCTTTTGAAACCATGATTGTGTGTTTTTAATTGCAGCAGTAAAGCAGCACTTGGGTGTATGGGGCCATGAGTTGCAACCCAAGCCCCTGAATCTCATGGGTGTTGTACAGTATACTATTGTTTAGCCAAGCAGGACTTCTGAGATCCCATTTAACACTATGCATTGTGTCAGCCATCTATTGCTATAATGCATTACAAGGTCCTTGACTAATAAAGTTCTCATTGTGTTCTAGCAACACAACTGATCATGCATTTTGCGATTTAGTAGCCTGGCGTCTCCACTGCCAGAGTAGATATCATAACCCCACACCCGACCAGCACCACTCCAGGCCCTATGGGATGCCCTGAATGGCTCCTATAGACTACTAGCACCCCCAATGAGCAAGGCTAGTACAGCCCTCTGATCTATCTATGGAACTGTGTAATGGTGGGTTAGAACCGCTTGGTGGTTTATGACCAAATCCTTTTTGGGTTGTGGCTTTAGTGTTTTGTTTCTGGTCCTGGTCAGAAACATTGCTCTTGTTTTCTTGGTGGGTCACAAATTATTTTATATGGGTCACAGTGCAACAACTTTGGGAACCACTGCAATAAGCTGCTCTTTTAATGGCTACCAATCCTTCACCTGATCTGAGAGGAGGAGAAATCCACAGGAGAACAGGAGAAATCCATGACATGGTGCTAGTCCATCAGTTGGTCTCGTGAGGTTACCACCATCTTGTTTTCACCTTCCTAGTCCTATTGGTTGTCAGGAAAGGGAAGGAGCCATTTGAGAGCATTGGAACATGGTCTCCCTCCATATGTGGGCCAACCACTGTTTCTATGCCTCTAGAGGATTGATGCATCATGTATTTGTGTGCGTGTTGCTGTGTTCAAACAACTTGGATCTTGGAAAGTGTCAAATCATGACGTCAGTGATCTTCACGTCGCAAACTCTGAGTTCTAGAACGAGGCCCACGATTCCGAGTTGGAGGAAGGTTGTTGGAGATCGTTTTTTCCCCCTCGAGTTCCCAGTTTTGAATGCTCGGAAGTCAGAGAATTTCCGAGTTCCTGGTTGTTTTTGGCAGTATGCACCTTTTTTGGGTCTTGAAATGTAAATTGGCTGAAGTAGTGTTGAGAAATGTAATGTGGCTTTGTGTGTTTTGATTGTACATTGTACTTCAACCATTTCCCTCATGTATAGGCTATTTACACTGGATTCAACATCTCTTAGCCCTGGGATATCTTTAGCTCTAGGCTAACCTAAAACATGCAGTGTAAAAAGCCTACTAGTCAACATATCTAAAAGCTGTTTAGGTCAAGTTCCCGGTCAAATGTTACCCTACACACAGCTATGTAGTAACACACCAGCATCCTTTCGTAGATTTTATCTCCTGTCTTTGGTGAGCCATGTCTGTTTTTCGATCTAAAATTCGGTCTTGGTTGAAATGCTTTCGATCAACCCTGAGGCTAGTTATGCAAGGCTATTTTCCATTTCCATTTGGTCATTTAGCAGACGGTATTCCACTTAGTTTGCCTAGAGCATTGTGGAATCTACACAATCTGGTCACTTGAGAATCATTTCCTTGAATAGAAATGACCCCGACTGCCTGCTTCACAGAATGTTCTTTATAGGAAATGTTTTAATTTTTTTGTCCCACTTAGACCAGGGGTTCTCAATGGGTTCTGTAGAGGTACTGCCGGGTGTCCGCAGCCAGACACACATTTCACCAATTATACATTTTTCAACTCAGCTATTCCAATGTGCAATATGTCGATTGCAGGATATTACCTTTAAAGCAGCAATTCAGTGGAGCCATGAGAACTGCAACATTTTCACTCCAATGCCAACAGGCAGGCCTTTCTAATGTTCTTTCCCCTGGCCCGAGACTTGGTTCGTTCAGCCATAAACTGCAGAAGTCATAACTCCTTGTAGACTATTTTTATCACACGAGTTATGATTGAGGGGGATCCTGATGAATTTGCGCACATAAAAGGGGTCCCCTCCCCAGACCCAAAACGTTTGCGAACCCCTGACTTGCACTTTATCACACAAGTGGCATTGTCTATGTTAGATTAAGGCAGAACCAAAGATTGCATCTAGTTTTATATGAAACTTGCTGTCACTGTCATTGACATTAGTAACAGACATTTTGGCCTGGGTTGATGTCCTGGTGGCTGTGTCATTGAGATCTACATAGTAGTTCTCTGTTTGCACTTTATGGAACAAGATGCTGTTAATATAGAGCTATTGAAGATAACTATTTTATTAAAACCAACACAAAGCCATAGACTGGAAGAAAATGTTTTGAAGTTTACTTGATTTTTAATTTTACAACACCACAAGTGCAACCATGTGAATAAAAAAAGATGAATCTATATTACAAAAATAAAATGCATTTCCTGTATAGATATTTTTTACTTTGACTTGTTGTTCCATTTATTTTGTTTTTGACTCCTGTAATGTCTCTTTACAGGATTGGTTAAATGTTTCACATATGGATTGAGTATTTTGTCTCTTGTAACCCTTGTTTTCCCTCACTTTTTTGGGAATAAATATATTCTCCTAAACGTGTTACATATATTTATTTCAAAGCTGAAATACGGAATTGGGGCAACAGACATTTTGTGACCTATGGGTAAATCCATTACCTGTCAATCAAATCTTAAACAGGATTACAAGGCTGTAAGATTTTACTGAGTTACAGTTCATATAAAGAAATCAGTCAATTAAAATGTATTAATTAGGCCCTAATCTATGGATTTCACATGACTGGTCAGGGCCCCACCCACTGGGTAGCCAAGCCCAGCCAATCAGAATTAGTTTTCCCCCACAAAAGTGCTTTATTACAGACACAAATACTCCTCAGTTTCATCATCTGTATGGGTGGCTGGTCTCAGACAATCCAGCAGGGTTAGAAGTCGGATGTGGAGGTCCTGGGCTGGTGTGTGTGCTCAAATCAAATGTTATTGGTCACATACAAATGGTTAGCAGATGTTATTGTGAGTGTAGTGAAATGCTTATGCTTCTAGATCCGACAGTGCAGCAGTATCTAACAGGTAATATCTAACAAATTACACAACAAAACAATTAGTAAAGGAGTGGGATAAGAATATATAAGTATAAAACATATGAATGAGTGACAGAGCGGCTAAGATCCAATAGATGGTAAAGAATAGATAGTGAATGATGAGTAATGCAAGATATGTAAACATTCTTAGTGGCATTATTAAAGTGACTAGTGTTCCATTTGTTAAAGTGGCCAATGATATTAAGTCTGTAGGTAGGCAGCCGCCTCTCTCTGCTAGTGGTGGCTGTTTTAACAATCTGATGGCATTGAGATTGAAAAACCGCTTCTATCTCTCTGTCCCTGCTTTGGTGCACCTGTACTGACTTTGCCTTCTGGATGGAAGTGGGGTGAACAGGCAGTGGCTCAGGTGGTTCTTGTAGGTGTCCTGGAGGGCAGGTAGTTTGCCCCCGGTTGTGCAGACCGCACCACCCTCTGGAGAGCCCGGCGGTTGTGAGCGGTGCAGTTGCCGTACCAGGCGGTGATGCAACCAGTCAGAATGCTCTCGATGTTGCAGCTGTAAAAGTTAGTGGGGTTTTTGGTGGCAAGACACTTATTTATTTTTTTTGCCTCGAGGTTGAAGAGGCCCTGTTGTGACTTCTTCACCACACTGTCTGTGTGTGTGGACATTTTAAATGAAATCTAAGAGTATTTGTCATGTGCGCCGAATACAACCGGTGTGGACTTTACAGTGAAATGCTTACTTACAGGCTCTAACCAACAGGGCAAAAAAAAAAAAAGTTATTAGGTGAACAATAGTTAAGAAATAAAAATGAGTAAAAAAAGACTGAAAAATAACAGTAGCGAAGCGAAATACAGGCACCGGTTAGTCAGGCTAATTGAGGTAGTATGTACATGAATGTATAGTTAAACTGACTATGCATATGATAAACTGAGAGTAGCAGCAGCGTAAAAGAGGGATTGGAGGTGTCACACAATGCAAATTGTCCGGGTAGCCATTTGATTACTTGTTCAGGAGTCTTATGGCTTGAGGGTAAAAACTGTTGAGAGCCTTTTGGACCTAGACTTGGCACTCCGGTACTGCTTGCCATGCGATAGAGAGAACAGTCTATGACTGGGGTGGCTGGGGTCTTTGACAATTTTTAGGGAATTCCTCTGACACGGCCTGGTGTAGAGTTCCTGGATGGCAGGTAGCTTAGCTCCAGTGAAGTACTGGGCCGTACGCACTACCCTCTGTAGTGCATTGCAGTCGGAGGCCGAGCAGTTGCCGTACCAGGCAGTGATGCAACCAGTCACTCGATGTTGCAGCTGTAGAACCTTTTCAGTATCTGAGGACCCATGCCAAATCTTTTTAGTTTCCTGAGGGGGAATAGGCTTTGTCGTGCCCTCATCATGACTGTCTTGGTGTGTTTGGACCATTCTAGTTTGTTGGTGATGTGGACACCAAGGAACTTGAAGCTCTCAACCTGCTCCATTACAGCCCTGTCGATGAGAATGGGGGCGTGCTTGGTCCTCCTTTTCATGTAGTCTACAATAATCTCCTTAGTCTTGGTTATGTTGAGGGATAGGTTGTTATTCTGGCACCACCCGGCCAGGTCTCGTCGTTGTCAGTGATCAGGCCTACCACTGTTGTCATCTGCAAACTTAATGATGAAGTTGGAGTCATGCCTGGCCACGCAGTCGTGGGTGAACAGGGAGTACTACGGTGTTGAACGCTGAGCTGTAGTCAATGAATAGCATTCTCACGTAGGTGTTCCTTTTGTCCAGGTGGGAAAGGGCAGTGTGGAGTGCAATAGAGATTGCATGATCTGTTTGGGTGGTATGCAAATTGGAGTGGGTCCAGGATTTCTGGGATAATGGTGTTGATGTGAGTCATTACCAGACTTTCAAAGCACTTCATGGCTATGGATGTGAGTGCTACGGGTCTGTAGTCACTTAGGCAGGTTGCCTTAGTGTTCGTGGGCACAGGGACTATGGTGTTCTGTTTTAGACATGTTGGCATTGGACTCATTTAGGGACAAAATGTCATTGAAGACATGCCCGGAGCACACATTTCAGTTTGTTGGTGATATGTACACCGACAAACTTAAAGCTTTCCACCTTCTCCACTGCTGTCTCGTCGATGTGGATAGGGGGGTGCTCCTTCTGCTTTTTCCTGAAGTCCACAATCATCTTTTTTGTTTTGCTGACATTGAGTGAGAGGTTATTTTCCTGACACCACACTCCGAGGGCCATCACCTCCTCCGTGTAGGCTGTCTCGACGTTGTTGGTAATCAAGCCTACCACTGTATTGTTGTCTGCAAACTTTGAGTTGGTGGCGTGCATGGTCACGCAGTCGTGGGTGAACAGGGAGTACTGGAGGGGGCTGAGAACACACCCTTGTGGGGCCGCAGTGTTAAGGATCAGCGGAGTGGAGATGTTTCCTACCTTCACCACCTGGGGGCGGCCTGTCGATGTCCAGGACCCAGTTGCACAGGGTGGGGTCGAGACCCAGGGTCTCAAGCTTAATGATGAGTTTGGAGTGTACTATGGTATTGAATGCTGAGATGTTGTCAATGAACAGCATTCTTACATAGGTATTCCTCTTGACCAGATAGGATAGGGCAGTGTGATTGCGTCATCTGTGGACCTATTGGGGTGGTAAGCAAATTGGAGTCGGTCTAGGGTGACTGGTAGGGTGGAGAGGATATGATCCTAGACTAGTCTCAAAGCACTTCATGATGACAGAAGTGAGTGCTACGGGGCGGGGCGTTAGTCATTTAGTTCAGTTACCTTAGCTTTCTTGGGAAAAGGAACAATGTTGGTCATCTTGAAGCATGTGAGGACAGCAGACTGGGATAAGGATTGATTGAATATACTCTATACCATCTACTGCATCTTGCCTATGCCATTCTATACCATCACTCATTCATATATATTTTTTTTAGGTACATATTCTTATTCATTCCTTTACACTTGTGTGTATAAGGTAATTGTTAGGTTAGATTACTTGTTGGATATTAGCACAAGCATTTTGCTATGCTCGCATTAACATCTGCTAACCATGTGTATGTGACAAATAAAATTAGATTTTTTTATGTCCATAAACACACCAGCGAGCTGGTCTGTGCATGCTCTGAGGACGCAGTTAGGGATGCCGTCTGGGCCGGCAGCTTTGAGAGGGTTACCACGTTTTACCACGTCATGTCTGTCATGGTGAAGGAGAGCCCACAGTCTTTGGTAGCGGGCTGCGTCAGAAGGACTGTATTGTCCTCAAAGTGCGCAAAGATGTTTAATTTGTCTGGAAGCAAGACGTCGATGTCCGCTACGGGAATGGTTTCCTTTTTGTAATTCATGATTGTCTGTGGACCCTGCCACATCTTGTGTTTGAGCCATTGAATTGCGACTCCACTTTGTCTCTATACTGACACTTTGCTTGTTTGATTGCCTTATGGCGGGAATAACTACACTGTTTGTATTTGGCCATGTTTCCAGTCACCTTGCCATGATTAAATGCGGTGGTACGTGCTTTCAGTTAACTCAAATGTTACCATCAATCCACGGTTTCCGGTTAGGGAAGGTTTTAATAGCCACAGTGGGTACAACATCTCCTCTACACTTCCTTATAAGCTCGCCCACCGAGTCAGCGTATACGTCAATGTTATCTGGAACATATCCCAGTTCACGTGATCGAAGCAATCTTGAAGCATGAAATCCGATTGGTCACACCAGCATTGGATAGACCTAAGCATGGGCGCTTCCTGTTTTTAGTTTCTGCCTGTAGGAGGGAAGCAACAAGATGGAGTCATGGTCGGATTTGCCAAAAGGAGGGCAGGGGAGGGCCTTGTATGCATCGCGGAAGTTAGAGTAGCAATGGTCGAGCGTGTTACTCGCTCGTGTACTTCAATCGATATGCTGATAGAATTTCGGTAGCAGTGTTCTCAAATTAGCTTTGTTAAAATCCCCAGCTACAATAAATGCAGCCTCAGGATATATGGTTTCCAGTTTGCATGAAGTCCAGTGAAGTTCTTTGATGGCCGTCTTGGTATCCACTTGCGGGTGATCTACACGGCTGTGACGATAACCGAGGATTGTTCTCTTGGGAGATAATACGGTCGGCATTTGATTGTGAGCAATTCTAGGTCAGGTGAACTAAAGGACTTCATGTTCATGTATGTTGTTACAATTTCAATTATGTTTCGTTAATCATGAAACATACATCCCCACCCTTCTTCCCAGAGAGATGTTTATTTAAGAATCCAGGTGGCTGTACTGACTCCGACAGCATATCCCGAGAGAGACACGTTTCGTTGAAACAGAGTATGTTACAATCCCGGATGTCTCTTTGAAAAGCAACTCTTGCCCTGATTTCGTCAACTTTGTTAACTCGGAACTGGACATTAGCAAGTAATATACTGAGAAGCGGTGGGTAGTGTGCGCTCATCTGAAGCCTCACTAGAAGACCGCTCCGGCACCCTCTTTTCCGGCGGTGTTGTTTTGAGTCGGCCTCTGGAAACAGTTCAAATGCCCTGGGAAGTGCAGACAAAGGTCTGTTTTGGGAAAATCGGATTCCTGGTCGTTGTGCTGGTAAGTTGACGTCTCACTGATATCCAATAGTTCTTCCCGGCTGTATGTAATAACAACACTTAAGGTTTTCAGGGCTGACAATGTAAGAAATAATATGGTCTGCGATTTGTGAGGCCTGTACTGCAAAAGTCTCTAAAATTACGGAGGTGGCTTGTGGTAGAGAAATTAACATTCAATTCTCTGTCAGCAGCTCTGGTGGACATTCCTGCAGTCAGCATGCCAATTGCACGCCCCCTCAACTTGAGACATCTGTAGCATTGTCTTGTGTGACAAAACTGCATATTTTAGTGGCTTTTTATTGTCCCCAGCACAAGGTGCACCTGTGTAATGATCATGCGGTTTAATCAGCTTCTTGATATGCCACACCTGTCAGGTGGATGGATTATCTTGGCAAAGGAGAAATGTTCAATAATAGGGATGTAAACAAATTTGTGCACAAAATTTGGAGACACGCTTTTTGTCCGTATGGACATTTCGGGGATCTTTTATTTCAGCTCATGAAACATCGGACCAACACTTTACATGTTGCGTTTTATTTTTTTGTTCGGTATAGCTAAAAGCTAGCTAGTTGGAGTCTGTACTTCTGTTTGTACCACAGCACAGTAAAGCAACGAGTTGAAAATATTGAACGGATACAGTACACAGAACGCACCGCAACCTAGTGCAGCACCCCCAACGTACAGTTGTGGACTGCTCCATTGACAATGAATGACTTCTGACGGAACGCAAAGAGTTTGATGCATCTGGTGGACATGTGGCAAAATACCTATTTGTATGAGGTATGCTAAACGTATGGATAGCACACAAGCTGTTAACCTCAAAGTATAAACAGTTGGGAATAAGGTTGTTTAGTGTCTGTTCTATATCTAGGAGATACGAAGGCTCAGGAAATAGTTTTTCTAACACACATTTAATCTCTTATTTTTGTTGGCTCATAACTGCCTCCATACTTCTATTAATTTGTATAAGTTACCTTCAGACTAGTCCCATGACATGATCTGACAAACACCACTGTAGCAGTGTAACATATCTTTAGTTTAATTTGACCGATTTAGATTTTTTTATTATGTTACTCAGATTGAAGCACCGGTTTTAACTGCATTACATCAAATTTAGTGTGCCAATTGTTTTTTATTTTGGGATGTAGGGAACATAACCCAGCATGAAGTTTAATTTTAAATAGTTTAAAACTGGACTAGTGTTTGAAAAATCTTTAGCAATAGGAGAGAGCTGCCTAATATAACTGAATAATGATCTTTGTATAATTAACTCATTAATAAGTAGGCATTCGTTTGCGGGCAGTGTCTGTCTGGACTAAGGCAGACCGTTTATTTGTGGGCTATTATTGAATTGAATGTATTTTGGGTAACAGACATATTCAACAAAATGTACCATATGGACCCAGAGGAATTCACTTGAAAGTATTAATTAAAATGCTTGTTTCCAAAGTGGTCCTTGATGGTAAAAAGAATAACACACACCCTACCTACCAGTCAAAAGTTTTAGAACATCTACTCATTCAAAGTTTTTTTTTAATTTTTTTTTTTTTACTATTTTCTACATTGAAGAATAATAGTGAAGACATCTGAACTATGAAATAACACACATGGAATCATGTAGTAACCAAAAAAGTGTTTAACAAATGAATATATATTTTATATTTGAGATTCTTCAACTAGCCACCCTTTGCCTTGATGACATCTTTGCACGCTCTTGCCATTCTCTCAACCAGCTTCACCTGGAATGCTTTTCCAATAGTATTGAATCAGTTCCCACATATGCTGAGTAGTTGTTGGCTGATTTTCCTTCACTCTGCGGTCCAAATCATCCCAAACCATTTTAATTTTGTTGAGGTCGGGGGATTGTGGAGGCCAGGTCATCTGATGCAGCACTCCATCACACACCTTCTTGGTAAAATAACCCTTACACAGCCTAAAGGTGTGTTGGGTCATTGTCCTGTTGAAAAACAAATGATAGTCCCACTAAGCGCAAACCAGATGGGATGGCGTATCGCTGCAGAATGCTGTTGTAGCCGTGCTGGTTAAGTGTGCCATGATTTCTAAATAAATCACAATGTCACCAGCAAAGCACCCCCACATCATCACACCTCCTCCTCCATGCTTTACGGTGGGAAATACACATGCAGATCACCCGTTCACCCACACCTTGTCTCACAAAGACACGGCGGTTGGAACCAAAAACTCTCATTTGGAATCCAGACCAAAGTCCTCATTTCCACTGGTCTAATTAATGTCCATTGCTCGTGTTTCTTGGCCAAAGCAAGTCTCTTCTTCTTACTGGTGTCCTTTAGTAGTGTTTCTTTGCCGCAATTTGACCATGAAGGCCTGATTCACACAGTCTGAACAGTTGATGTTGATGTGTCTGTTACTTGAACTCCAATTTCTGAGGCTGGTAACTCTAATGAACTTATCCTCTGCAGCAGAGGTAACTCTGGGTCTTCCATTACTGTGGCGGTTCTCATGAGAGCCAGTTTCATCATAGCGCTTGATGGTTATTGCGACTGCACTTGAAGAAACTTTAACATTCCTTGAAATTTTCCATACTGATTGACCGTGTCTTAAAGTAATGATGGACTGTTGTTTCTCTTTGCTTTTTTTTAGCTGTTCTTGCCAAATGAACTTAGCCTTATTTGGTAAAATACCATCTTCTGTATACCACCCCTACCTTGTCACAACACAACTGATTGGCTCAAACCCATTAAGAAGGAAAGAAATTCCACAAATTAACTTTTAACAAGGCACATCTGTTAATTGAAATGCATTCCAGGTTACTACCTCATGAAGCTGGTTGAGAGAATGCAAAGAGCGTGCAAAGCTGTCAGCCACCCTTTGCATTGATATTTGAAGAATCTCAAATATAAAATATATTGATTTATTTGACTTTTTTTGGGGGGGGTTACTACATGATTCCATATGTGTTATTTCATAGTTTTGATGTCTTCACTATTATTATAGAATGTAGAAAATAGTAAAAAATAAAGAAAAACCCTTGAATGATTAGGTGTTCTGAAACTTTTGACCGGTAGTGTGTAATGATTAAAGACAAGACAAAATGTCAAACAAACATAAATACATTCATTAAACTTTACATGCAACTTTTATCTGAACTTGTGAAAATCATGTAGCCTATCCTTTGTGTGATGATTTACATAGGCTAATTTGTGTAGTGATTTTAGAAGGTGTAGCCTACTACAGTCTTGTTCAATTCTATGGGTCTAGGCTAAAAGTGAAGAATAGGCTTATAATGTGAGTGAAAACCCCACCCATCGAAAATGTTTGATCAAATAGGTAACAAATGAATTTCACTGTGATTGATGTATGTCTCTTGAATGTGTCGCAATCTGAGAGCGAGAACGCGCAATCTGCCTCTGTTACAAGTGAGTGGGAAAGGAGTAGGGGCGCGTATCCAAAGCGCGCTCACACCTGAATTATTGGGGCCACATGCATCGGCAAAAGACGAGAACGCGCGCCCTGTGTCTTCTCTGCTTCCCTCTCCGATACTGTCGTTTCCTGCATTCTAGTTGATTGGCAAGTGGGGCCGGGACGACCACTGAGTAGCGAAATACTGGTATAAGATGGAGGTTTGCGAGAGACTTTTGTGCCTGGCCGTGGTGTCCAGCGTTCTCTGCGTTGGCTCGGTTCTGGGGAAATACGTGAGAGGTATCGTCAATACCAAGGAGGTAAGGTGTTTGATACCTAATGTATCACTTGTGACAATGACACCATTATAAGACTCGGCAGCGCCTTCTCATGTAGCCTAAAGCCTTTCCGTGTTTATATTCTATTGCGAGTGTGACGCGCTCCAAAATTGCCTTTTCATATTTATTCCAAACCAAGCAATTCCTCCAAGATGTTACAGGCTGTCCATACTGCCTTGTATTCGTGCGCATCTCTATGTGTGTCAGAGAAAGCGTATTTATATTTCTATCTTCGTCGTTCTGGCTCTGTGGCTCTCACCGAACGGTAGAAGCAAGCTGTGCATGTTTACGAGAATGTGACTTGCAAATCCATCTAGCATTTATTTTTCTTTTGTGATAGCTGCAAGTGTTGGCGATATCCTACACTGTAACCAAAATAACTCGCATCCATCATTCGCATATAATAACGGTAACCCCGCCGTTACAGGTGTACGTCAGTTGTCGCTCACGTCGCATATTGTTTATTATTTGTCCTCATCTCACATCAGCTGTGCTCCAACACTTAACACTAGCCTATCAATATAAAACACAGTCTTCTGATATCAATCTATTATCAATATCAACGATACTATTATCTGATTTAATCTGTTTCCGCGTTTAGATGCTGTGTTCATATTGTTCCCATGTGCACCAGACAGATGTGCGCCAGCCGCGACTATCCCGTGCACTGAGCTCTCTCATAACTCTTCTCATCTCAGCTCTTTTAGTGTCCCACTTCTGCATAAGTTTGATGATCAGGTGTGATATTTAACCCATGACATTCATGACTCAAAGTAGGCTAACACCTGTCCTACACAATATAATGAATTCCCTCTTCCCCCTTCCCTCTTCAGAAGGACCACAATGGAAATAAGCTTTGTGTTATCCTTGATGATTTTCTTATTGTATGTGGAGGCGTCACGGGCTGGAGTGCCCTTATGTACGTATATATAAAAAATTGTCTAATAAAATCAATCAATATCATATGTAGAAACACTTAGGCTACTTATCAGATCATGTGGCTTCCAATCAAGAGCTATTGAAAATTGACAAACTATAATATAGTTAACTAGCTAAATACACTAGTGTTTGTATGATATCAGAAATGCTTTTATGAATAACATAAACCATATTAGATCCCCAGCTCATGCCAGACGTACTCTATACTCTCTTCTCTTACATGGTGTGTGTTAGTCTGAACCAGGGCTGTGTCTTCCCTCAAACACCATGTCACTGCTCTGAATGGACTGAAACAACACTCATCTGGACATGTTGATATAGTGTGTGTGTGTGTGTGTGTTGTCGTGGGACTGTTCAACACATCAGTCTTGTCTGCGGACTCCCACCCAAGGTCACACACACACACAGCCTCACTCCTCCACCTCAAAGGCACAGTAGAGTACAACGTATCAAATCAGCAGGCAAGGTATGTTCAGGTTCAGTGATGGTGGGGAGGATTATGTGTATGATCAGGTTCAGTGATGGTGGGGAGGATTATAGGTTAGGTTTTTGTGAGTTTATTTATGTTTGTGTGTGATTGTGATTTCATGTGGCTGTGAGTATGTTTAGGCAAGTGAGTGTGTTTGAGTTTCACCGTTGTGTAACCTTACCAATGAATCATTGAGAGGTCCAGGGGTGACTGGACTATAGCTGATTGGTAATTAATTGTTAATGAGGCTTAGCAAGCAAACTGGGTTCTGGAGAGGGGGGGAGAGACAGAGAGACAGAGAGGGATAGAGGAAGGGAGGGACAGCGTGAGCGGGTAGAGACGGGACAGGGAGAGAGAGGGAAAGAGGAAGGGAGAGCGAGAGATTGAGGAAAGAAGGGACAGACAGAGGGCCAAGAGAGGGAGAGAGCGGGAGTAGTAGTGACCGCTGTAGTGACTGGATACTGTATCGAGGCCTAGCACTTGATTAATGGGCTGTCTAACCACACACACCCTCTGACACCCTCTTTCACTCACACACACACACACACACACACACACACACACACACACACACACACACACACACTCACTCATACACACACTGGCTCAATGTCTCTGCATTAGAATGCAGTGGCTGTGGGGTAATGAGAGGACTAAGGAGGATTAAGGTTGACACCCCATCCACTGCTCCTGTTTCCCTACTACTCTCCACTGAGACCGACTGGGCCTAGGGCAGGACTACAGGTGCCCTCTGGGCTAGGCTTACACTGAGCTGTTAGACTAGGTTCTATTTCCTTACTGTTCCTTAAGCGCATGCCCCGCCCACCTGAGGATCTTTTTTCAGCCATATATTTCCTGTTTGAGGAGTGCAAAATCCACTTGTCACTAAAATCTTGCTGCAGTGATTGCTTTAATTTGGCTCCTGCGACTCGCTCGTTAACTTGACTCATTAACGTTATGACCGAGGAAATGACGCCTCTAGCACTGAGATGCATTGCCTTAGACCACTGCTCCACTCGGGAGCCGAAGTGACAATAGTGGTAGGTGGATCGTTTGTCCAGATCTGTAATAGGCTATAGCAGTGGTCACCAAACTTTTGAGTCGAGATCACTGAGTCAAAATGCAAGCCGAGAACTACAGTTCAATTTGTTGTTTTTTACGCTACTTAAAAAATGTAAGCCTATGCAACATTAACCTATTAAAACAATAGTGTAATAATGAGATTTGAGCAGTAGCCTTCTCGGGATGTTTTTGAAAATGATATTTTAACATTTGAGGAAGGCTGGCTATATGATCACATCGGTAATACAATCAGTTGTTGTATTACTTGTGAGGCACAGCTGAGTGAGAATATGTAACCGGCTCTGTACCAGTACTTTAATGTGTTCTGGTGAGGTGTAGGTGGAAGACAAGGCTCTGGACACAATTCTGCCAGTTGTCTCTCTTTTAATGACTGCATGGAATGGATACAAATACAAGGCAAAGGTTAATGCTGCCGTCTGGACTCATATACAAGTATTTCGCTACACTCGCATTAACATCTGCTAACCATGTGTATGTGACAAATAAAATTTGATTTGATTTGTATATTTGCCTGATAAAAGACAAAAGACAGACTGTCCGTAAGAAAATCATCAGAAAACTCATGCTGTCGGTACCTGAAAGAGACCCTCTCCCACAACAGAGCTAGTAGCAGTAGCTGGGCTAGCCTTGTAAAGTTGCACTCAAACATTATTCCCATTCACATTAATATATATTCCTATAAACAGTAATGCAACACTAAATCAGTGACGATATAACTTTTGCTTGTCTTTTCTTGTGCATTTGTGAACGTGCATTCAAAAGACCGGAGCATACATAACCCTCCTCATCACGCTCTGAGCAAATTGAGGAGTAAAAAACATGGCTCCCGTTGATGACATCACAGAATTAACACAATTTAGAAAATAAATACAGGTAAGCCTAAAACATTTTTCCTCATCTCAAGTTCTACTGTCAGTGTCGGTGCGCACTCCCTTAATATCATAGGCCAGCAGTATAATATGCTAAGAGCCACATCAAACTTTCACACAATTTTCTAAACTTTATGAGGGTAACATCAAAAGTTAATTTTTATAGGGGAAATACGAGAAGGATATTATATTGTGGCAAACAAAAAAAGGGCTCAGAATTGAATAAAAGACTTACCAACTGGTTTGAACCTTCATGGATTTTAAAACATTTTATTGGCCAAAAGCCGGCAATTACCAGCTAACCGAAACATATATTCCGGGCAGGCCCAGTGATTCATGAAATCTTACCGTTTCTCTGCCTCCTCTCCAAACCGAGCGGCTATTCCTCGCTCACCTAGAACCTAACGCTTCAATACAGACGTTGAATTGACGTGGGTACTGTGTGTGTGTGTGTGTGTGTGTGTGTATATATATATATATATGTGTATGTGTGTTTTACTGGCAAATAAAATCAATCAATCCAATCAAGAGACATCTGTTGCAAAACACAAAGTTTGATTGTCAAGCCAAACCTTCGATACTGGGTAAACCTACAAGGTAAGGAGGAATGCATTTTCTGTTTGTCGAGATTGACAATCTACAGTTGAAGTCAGAAGTTTACATACACTTAGGTTGGAGTCGTTAAAACTCATTTTTCAACCACTCCACAAATTCTTGTTAACAAACTATAGTTTTGGCAAGTCGGTTAGGACATCTACTTTGTGCATGACACAAGTAATTTTTCCAACAATTGTTTACAGACAGATTATTTCACTTATAATTCACTGTATCACAATTCCAGTGGGTCAGAAGTTTACATACACTAAGTTGACTGTGCCTTTAAACAGCTTGGAAAATTCCAGAAATTGATGTCATGGCTTTAGAAGCTTCTGTTAGGCTAATTGACATTATTTTAGTTAATTGGAGGTGTACCTGTGGATGTACTGCAAGGCCTACCTTCAAACTCAGTGCCTCTTTACTTGACATCATGGGAAAATCTAAAGAAATCAGCCAAGACCTCCACAAGTCTGGTTCATCCTTGGGAGCAATTTCCAAACGCCTGAAGGTACCACGTTCATCTGTACAAACAATAGTATGCAAGCATAAACACCATGGGACCACGTAGCCGTCATACCGCTCAGGAAGGAGACGCCTTCTGTCTCCTAGATGAACATGCTTTGGTGCGAAAAGTGCAAATCAGTCCCAGAATAACAGCAAAGGACCTTGTGAAGATGCTGGAGGAAACAGGTCCAAAAATATCTATATCCACAGTAAAACGAGCCTTATATTGACATAACATGAAAGGCCGTGCAGCAAGGAAGAAGCCACTGCTCCAAAACCACCATAATAAGTCAGACTATGGTTTGGAACTGCACATGGGGACAAAGATCTACTTTTTAGAGAAATGTTCTCTGGTCTGATGAAACAAAAATAGAACTGTTTGGCCATAATGACCATCGTTATGTTTGGAGGAAAAAGGGGGAGGCTTGCAAGCTGAAGAATACCATCCCAATCGTGAAGCACGGGGGTGGCAGCATCATGTTGTGGGGGTGCTTTGCTGCAGGAGGGACTGGTGCACTTCAAAAAATAGATGGCATCATGAGGAAGGACAATTATGTGGATATATTGAAGCAACATCTCAAGACATCAGTCAGGAAGTTAAAGCTTGGTTCCAGATGGGTCTTCCAAATGGACAATGACCCCAAGCATACTTCCAAAGTTGTCCTTAAGCCATTTTGCCACAACAAAGTCAAGGTATTGGAGTGGCCATCACAAAGCCCTGACCTCAACCCTAGTGAAAAATTTGTGGGCAGAACTGAAAAATCGTGTGCTAGCAAGGAGGCCTACAAACCTGACTCAGTTACAATAGCTTTGTCAGGAGGAATGGGCCAAAATTCATCCAACTTGTTGTGAGAAGCTTGTGGAAGGCTACCCAAAACATTTGACCCAAGTTAAACAATTTTAAAGGCAATGCTACCAAATACTAATTGAGTGTATGTACACTTCTGACCCACTGGGCATATGATGAAATAAATAAAAGCTGAAATAAATCATTCTCTCTACTATTATTATGACATTTCACATTCTTAAAATAAAGTGGTGATCATAAGACAGGGAATTTTTACTAGGATTAAATGTCAGGAATTGTGAAAAACAGAGTTTAAATGTATTTGTCTAAGGTGTATGTAAACTTCTGACTTCAACTGTATGTATTGTGGTATTGAAAACGCAAACCATGATATTGAAGTGCCCGACGTCAGTATACTTTATTTATTGGTTGTGTGGTGCATTGGCACAGAAACTTGTTGGTGGAAAATTAATTGCATATATTTTATAGTATTATAAATATGGCATTAAAATGTTGAAAATCAGATTTTCCCCATAGCTGATCATTGTCTGCAGCCAGCTCTGATCATAGTGTAATGAAACAGCCAGGGAGAGTGAGATCGTCTGTGGTGGTCAGCGAACCCTCAACCTTCTGGCCTGTAGCCCTGCCTGGCTTCGACTGTGCCACAAAGAATGGTGAAGTGGCAAAGTCTTTATCCACGTTTATAAACACAGGGTCGTTACAGTTATTGTTATTTGTGGGCATAAACATTATTTAGAGTTTGTTTTGGGGGGGTGCAGTTTATTTTACAGTACAAGGAAGGGGCTTTTGAATCTGAGGGTATCCTGTATTAGCATTGTTTTTTAGTTAAGCAACGTGACAACAACAGTAATTAATGAGGCTGTAGCACAGGTTACTGCAGGTAGGGTAGACAGCACAGGTGACTGCAGGTAGGGTAGACAGCAGGTGACTGCAGGTAGGGTAGACAGAGCAGGTGACTACAGGTAGGGTAGACAGAGCAGGTGACTGCAGGTAGGGTAGACAGCACAGGTGACTGCAGGTAGGGTAGACAGCACTGGTGACTGCAGGTAGGGTAGACAGAGCAGGTGACTGCAGGTAGGGTAGACCAAGCAAGTTTTTGGTGGTTGCAGCCCTGTTACTCTCCTTATGTTAATTTATTCATAGATGCAAATATACATGGTGTATTTATGCAAATATGTCACATATAATTGTCTTCATTTGAACACAAAATATATATAAAAAATATCTGATACAGTAAGAAAATGTCTATATAGCTGAATTCCCACCAAAATGCCAGAACTCCATTCATGATGTGCTAAAGTTCAATATCTGATGGATTATAAAGATTTAAAAAGTTTGGAGTATCTTCATCCATTGTTCAACTGTTGCATTTAAGGGGAATATAATTTTTTGGGACCTTTTAACAATTTTGATGACCATTTCTACCTTATTGGGTAAGAACAGGGTAAGACAGGACTGCATGGCTGGAAGTGATCAGCAACTGAAAACATCAGGCCCCAAACAGCCCAGCCAGATCGAAGAAGAGGTCGGCTAGAGCGAGAGAGATGGTCAATACAAATGGAAAGACGTTAAGGAATGGTCTAAAATTAGATTCATTTGTCCGTGCAACACAGAAACACAGATTCATTTACGGGATTGTGTGTGTGTGTGTGTGTGTGTGTGTGAAAGAGAGGAGGAAGTAGAAAGGAGTGTGTGTATTTCTGAGTGAGTGCGGTTACTTTCATGGTTTCTATGGCAGCTGCAAACTCAGGCAGCATGTGGCAGTTGCTATGACAATAATGGGGGAATGGAGGTTTGGTGTGTTTGTGTCTGAAGCCTAACAAGGGGGTCTTTCACAGTCCTTGGGCAGTCATATGATATACCCCAGGTCTCCAGCCCCACCACCTCTCCTCCTTTGTGACTGCTCTGTAGTCATGGATACACCTTTAGCCTAGGACAATACAATCTAGGACAATAAAATACATTGAAGTGCAGTATGTAGTACTGTATGCTTCAGCAGGTCTGGAAGTTAGACCTCTTGATATACAGTACCAGTCAAAAGTTTGGACACATCTACTCATTCAAGGGGTTTCTTTATTTTTTACGATTTTCTACATTGCAGAATAGTAGTGAAGACATCAAAACTATGAAATAACACAAAATATATTTTATGTTTGAGATTCTTCAAAGTAGCCACTCTTTGCCTTGAGGACAGCTTTTTCACACTCTTGGCATTCTCTCAACCAGCTTCATGAGGTAGTCACATGGAATGCATTTCAATTAACAGGTGTGCCTTGTTAAAAGTTCATTGGTGGAATTTCTTTCATTCTTAATGCTTTTGAGCCAATCAGTTGTGTTGTGACAAGGTAGGGGTGGTATACAGAAGAGAGCCCTATTTGGTAAAAGACCAAGTCAATATTATGGCAAGAACAGCTCAAATAAGCAAAGACGGCTATCAAAACAGTCCATCATTACTTTTAAGACATGGTCTGTCAATTTCAAGAAATTTTAAGGTTTCTTCAAGTGTATTCGCAAAAACCATCAAGCGCTATGATGAAACTGTCTCTCATGAGGACCTCCACAGGAAAGGAAGTCCCAGAGTTACCTTTGCTGCGGAGGATAAGTTCATTAGAGTTAACTGCACCTCAGATTGCAACCCAAATAAATGCTTCAGAGTTCAAGTAACAGACACATCTGAACATCGACTGTTCAGAGGAAAGTACGTGAATCAGGCCTTCATGGTTGAATTGCTGCAAAGAAACCACTACTAAAGGACACTAATAATAATAAGAAACTTACTTGGGCTAAGAGAAACACGAGCAATGGACTTTGGACTCGTGGAAATCTGTTCTTTGGTCTGATGAGTCCAAATTTGAGATGTTTGGTTCCAACCACCGTGACTTTGTGAGACGCAAAGTAGGTGAACGGATAATCTCCGCATGTGTGGTTCCCACCGTGAAGCATGGAGGCGGAGGTGTGATGGTGTGGGGGTGCTTTGTTGGTGACACTGTCAGTGATTTATTTATAATTCAAGGCACACTTAACCATCATGACTACCATAGCATTCTGCAGCGATATGCCATCCAATCTGGTTTGCCCTTAGTGGGACTATTATTTGTTTTTTCAACAGGACAATGACAAGGGCTAATTGACCAAGAAGGAGAGTGATGGAGTGGCGCATCAGATGACCTGGCCTCCATAATCACCCGACCTCAACCCAATTGAGATGGTTTGGGATGAGTAACAAGTGCTCAGCATACAGTGGGGCATAAAAGTATTTAGTCAGCCACCAATTGTGCAAGTTCTGCCACTTAAAAAGATGAGAGAGGCCTGTAATTTTCATCATAGGTACACTTCAACTATGACAGGCAAAATGAGAAAAAACAATCCAGAAAATCACATTGTAGGATTTTTTATTTATTTATTTGCAAATTATGGTGGAATATAAGTATTTGGTCAATAACAAAAGTTTATCTCAATACGTTGTTATATACCCTTTGTTGGCAATGACAGAGTTCAAACTGTAGAACCCAGTTCTTACTGTACATTTGAATATAAAAATGGATTTTATCAAACAAAACTATGCTACATTTTATCTCTGGGACCCTCCGGATGAATAATCAGAGCAAGATAACTGAATGTAAGTACATTATTTACCTTCAGAGGTGAATGTATCAAACCAGTTGTCGTGATACGTCTTTGTTGTTGTTGTGCACTGTCCTCAAACAATAGCATTGTATATTTTCACTGTAATAGCTACTGTAGATTGGACAGTACAGTTAGATTAACACAAATTTAAGCTTTCTGCTCGCTCATATAAGACATGTCTATGTCCTGGAAAGTTTGCTGTTACTTACAACTGTTTTGCTAATAACATTAGCTCACATTAGCTCAACCGTCCCGGTATAGGGACACCGATCCCTTATTAATGATCAATTCTATACAGCCTGTGTCTGTGTCTGTCAGCCTACATCTGCAGCACAGCCCATTGACTGATACCCTGCTGCAGTGCCTTTATGGAAGGACAGTGAAGAACTGTATGCCATCAGCACAATGTCTTGGTATGATGCTGGTTGAATATTACAGCCAGGTTCTCCTGCTCTCTTCCCCATCTCACCTTCATCTCCCTCTCTTCTCTCCCCATTCTCTACCCTATGCCCCTCTCTCCCTCATCCTCCTCGCCCGGCTCTGGTTCCCCACTCTAAACAGGACTGGTTGTTCCTTACTCGCTTCTGTTTTCTCACTGATTTTGGACGTCTGGACTTCCGGTTCCGTTACCAAAAGGTCAGGTTATAGTACAACTGACCCCCCTATCTATCATTCTCTTTTCTTATTCCGTTCCATCAGTATTGTTGGCTCTCCCCCTCTTAGTGAGTTGCTTTCCTGTCTGTCTGTCCCCCCCCCTCTCTCTCTCATATTGTCCCACTGTACCCTATTCTTTTCTTATTTTCTGTCTGACAAACTTTGTTTTACAAATCATCCTTCATCATCATTCCTCTATGTCCATCTCTATGTCCATCTCTCACTTGTCTCTCTCCTCACTGATTCATTTTCTCTCCCTCTCTCTCCTCTAAATTAATTTCATCACTCTTTCTGTCTTTGGTAATTGTACCTTCCTTTGTCTGTTCCTGTTATATTATCCATACATTTAGCCTCTCCTGTCCTCTACCCTATCTTCTCCTCTTTTTTTTGTCCTCCTTTCTGTGTTCCTCTGGTTGCTGTTAGTGGCCTGCAGACTTTGAGGCAGTCTTGTATTAATCTTAGGCCCCCTTTCCCCTTCCTTCCCTCATCCATTCTCTCTCTCCTCTTTAGTCGCGATGCTGTCAGAATATATTGCTCTACTTTGATGACAGCTCTCAGTGGCCAGCTGTGTACAAGAAGCCAGACAAGGTGAGAAACCACTACTCTGTGTCATGCTTGGCGTGTGTGTGTGTGTGTGTATATATATGTGTGTGTCAGGATGGTGTATTGGAGGTGCAGGAGAGTAGATTATAATGAAAAGGAGCACTAATATTCTAGTTCCCAAAAAACGAGAGCACTATATGAATAAAACGCACTCAAAAAACGGAACGTAAAAGTAGAGCGCGTAAACTAACACCACCTAACATGAAAACAATTACACACAAAACATGATGGGAAACAGAGGGTTAAATACAAGTAGATTGATTGGGGAAATGAAAACCAGGTGTGTATGGAAACAAGACAAATGGAAATCTGAAAAATGGAGCGGCGATGGCTAGACAGTGACGTCGACCGCCGAACGAACAAGGAGAGGAGCTGACCCCCCCCCCCCCCACTTGAGGCGCGGCTCCAGCGGTGCGCCGACACCGGCCTCGAGGATTCCTGCTGGAGTCCCGCAAGACCCACGGGAGTCCTTTTCTTCTTGCGACGTTCTATCTAATACCAACTGGGACTATGGGTGCACTCAAAATGGCTGCCAGTCCAGTGATTATGCCATCATTGACTTGAATGGCGATTCCCTTTCTATTCATTATATTTCTATGGTTAGTTCGTCCAGTACCTATTAGTGGTTAGTTCGTCCAGTACCTGTGCATAATGTGATGTGTGTATGACACAGTTTCTTTATTATTCTTGACCGTATTTCTTGACCGCAGGACTGCTACCAGAAGGAGGCGGTGTTGAGACCAGAGAATAACCAGGTTATCAACCTGACCACGCGCTACACCTGGTCTGGCTGTGTGGTAAGAACATGGACAACCTCCACAGCTCTCTGTCTTATATAGTGCCTTCAGAAAGTATTCATACCCATTGACGTATTCCACATTTTGTTGTGTTACAGCCTGAATTCAAAATGAAATAGATTAAATATAAAAATACACACATACCACATAATGACAAAGTGAAAACATGTTTTTAGAAATGTTTTGTCAATTTATTGAAAATGAAATATCACACCCCTTTGCTATGACACTCCAAACTGAGTTCAGGTGCATTCCGTTTCCTCTGATCATACTTGAGATGTTGCTACAACTTGATTGGAGTCCACCTGTGGCCAATAAAATAGTTTGGACATGATTTAGAAATGCACCTTTCTGTATAAGATCCCACAGGTGACAGTGCATGACAGAGCAAAGACTATACCATGAAGTTCAGGGAACTGTCCGTAGAGCTCCAAGAGAGAATAGTGATGAGGCATATATCTGGGCAAGGGTATAAAACAATTTCTAGTGTTGAAAGGTTCCAAGAGCACACTGGTCTCCAATCATTGGGAAATGGGGAAAAATATGGATCTACCCAGACTCTGCCTAGAGCAGGCTGTCCAACCAAACTGAGCAATCGGGCAAGAAGGACCTTGGTCAGGGAGGAGACCAAAAACCCATTGACCACTCTGACAGAACTACAGAGTTCCTTGGCTGAGATGGGAGAACCTGCCAGAAGGACAACTCTCTACAGCAGGGGTATTCAACTCTTCCCCTAC
The DNA here is from genome assembly GCF_002021735.2 of Oncorhynchus kisutch. Classification (NCBI taxonomy): domain Eukaryota; kingdom Metazoa; phylum Chordata; class Actinopteri; order Salmoniformes; family Salmonidae; genus Oncorhynchus; species Oncorhynchus kisutch. The sequence continues at coordinate 71,047,843 of NC_034186.2, read as the reverse complement.
GAGGTCCTGGGCCTGCTGGTTTTCTGTCCTACCTGATAATACATTTTACCCACTTGGTGTCCCAGGTCGAAATCAGTCCCTGATTAAAGGAAAATAAGAAAAAAATGCATTGGAACTGGCTTTGAGGTCCAGAGTTGAGTTTGAAGGTTCTACAGCACTTCACCAATCTGGGTTTATGGGGGGTGACCAGACAGAAGCCACTCCTGAGAAAAAGGCACATGACAGCACAACTCTAGTTTACAAAAAGGCACATGAAAAACTGAGATCAGAAGGCAAAAGATTCTATGAGACAAAAAGTCTGAGATAAAATGTAACTATTTTGCCTGAATGCAAAGTGTCTGGAGAAAACCAGGCACAACTCATCACCAGTCTAACACCTACTGTGAAGCATAGTGATGTCAGACCCATGCCATGGGGATGCTTTTCAGTCACAGGGACTGGGAGACTGGTAAGACTGGGAGACTGGTAAGACTGGGAGACTGGTAAGACTGGGAGACTGGTAAGACTGGGAGACTGGTAAGACTGGGAGACTGGGAGACTGGGAGACTGGTAAGACTGGGAGACTGGTAACCATTTTTAATTCAGGCTGTAACACAACAAAATGTGGAATAAGTCAAGTGGTATTAACACTTTCTGAAGGCACTGTATATGTGGGCTTGTCTTGTATGTTTGCCTATGGGACTGTGGTTGTTTTTAGTTATTCAGTTATAACTAAAAGAGCTATTTTGAGGTGTGAGGAGTGTGTGTATGTGAGACAGAGGGGTCTGGGTGTAACTCCCTCTTTGGAAATGTGTTAGGATGTGTTGATTCAATGTGTTTTTTGAGTGTGTGAGCATCTTCTCTGTTAATATATCAACTCTCTCTTCTGTCTCTGTTTCTGCTGTCTCTGTCTCTAAGGTGGAAGGAGAGGGAGATGAGGAGGTGCTGAGTTGTGTGGGAGGTCGTAGTTTCCGCTCGGTGAGGGAGAGATGGTGGTACATCGCTCTCAGCAAGTGTGGGGTGAGTACTGACCTTTCACTTCTCACTGATGGCTTGTTACTCTGATGACCCCCCCCCCCCCCCCCCCACACACACACATGTATACACACAACAAATATACACACATATTGAGTGTACAAAACATTAAGAACACCTGCTCTTTCCATGACAGACTGACCAGGTGAAAGCTATGATCCCTTATTGATGTCACTTGTTAAATACACTTCCAATCAGTGTAGATGAAGCAGATGGGACTGGTTAAGGGATTTTTAATCCTTGAGACAATTAAGACATGGATTGTGTGCCATTCAGAAGGCAAAAATGGATTGTGCAGGGTTTTTCACGCTCAACAGTTTCCCGTGTGTATCAAGAATGGTTCACCACCCTAAAGACATCCAGCCAACGTGACACAACTGTGAGAATCATTGGAATCAACATGGGCCTGCATCCCTGTGGAAAGCTTTCGACACCTTGTAGAGCCCATGCCTCAACGAATTGAGAGTGGGGGCTGAGGGTGCAACTCAATATTAGGAAGGTGTTCCTAATGTTTGGTATACTCAGTGTAGATCTTGTCTGTATGCGTGCTTGCATGCTTCTGTGTGTGCATATGGATGCACAAGTGTGTGTCGCAAGTGTCTGTATCTGTATGTGTGTGTGTGGTGGCAGGGCCAGTGTATCCACACACTGACTGGCAGTGTTGTGATGTTAGTAGAGAGTGAGTGTTTGTGAAGAGGGACAGACAGGATTGAAGCGGATGTTTCCTGGAGAGTGTGTTGTGTTGTCACGGCAGCAAGTGGAGGGCTGTTGACGGACATGATGCCTAATGGTGTAGGACTGAAGCTAAAGCTCTGTCTCCGGCCCACATGGCCCCAGGGACTCTCCCCGTCTCGCCCAGCTTTACCTCGCCAGCACACTGCCAATATAATACACGCCTTCCACCCTCTCTCATTTCTTACTATCTCTGGAGCGTCTGTCACTCTCTCTGTCTTTCTCTTCACCTCTTTCTCTCATTTTTACTCTTTCTTGTTCACCCACTCTTTGAATCTCTCCTTTACTCTGGCCTTCTTTCTCTGTGTCACTTTCTCCTCCCACTGCTCTCTGTCTCGCTCCTTCTCTCCTAGTCCTGTCTGTCTCCTCTCACTGCTCTCTGTCTCTGTCCTTCTCTCCCAGTCCTGTCTGTCTCCTCTCACTGCTCTCTGTCTCGCTCCTTCTCTCCCAGGCCTGTCTGTCTCCTCTCACTGTTCTCTGTCTCTTTCCTTCTCTCCCAGGCCTGTCTGTCTCTTCTCACTGCTCTGTCTCTCTCCCTCCAACCAAGTCCTGTCTGTCTCTTCTCACTGCTCTGTCTCTCTCCCTCCAACCCAGTCCTGTCTGTCTCCTCTCACTGTTCTCTGTCTCTTTCCTTCTCTCCCAGGCCTGTCTGTCTCTTCTCACTGCTCTGTCTCTCTCCCTCCAACCAAGTCCTGTCTGTCTCTTCTCACTGCTCTGTCTCTCTCCCTCCAACCCAGTCCTGTCTGTCTCTTCTCACTGCTCTGTCTCTCTCCTTCTCTCCCAGGCCTGTCTGTCTCTTCTCACTGCTCTCTCTCCTTCTCTCCCAGGCCTGTCTGTCTCCTCTCACTGCTCTCTGTCTCTCTCCCTCCAACCCAGTCCTGTCTGTCTCTTCTCACTGCTCTCTGTCTCTCTCCCTCCAACCCAGTCCTGCCTGTCTCCTCTCACTGTTCTGTCTCTTTCCTTCTCTCCCAGTCCTGTCTGTCTCCTCTCACTGCTCTGTCTCTCTCCTTCTCTCCCAGGCCTGTCTGTCTCCTCTCACTGTTCTCTGTCTCTTTCCTTCTCTCCCAGTCCTGTCTGTCTCCTCTCACTGCTCTGTCTCTCTCCCTCCAACCCAGTCCTGTCTGTCTCCTCTCACTGCTCTGTCTCTCTCCCTCCAACCCAGTCCTGTCTGTCTCCTCTCACTGTTCTCTGTCTCTCTCCCTCCAACCCAGTCATGTCTGTCTCCTCTCACTGCTCTCTGTCTCTCTCCCTCCAACCCAGTCCTGCCTGTCTCCTCTCACTGTTCTCTGTCTCTTTCCTTCTCTCCCAGTCCTGTCTGTCTCCTCTCACTGCTCTGTCTCTCTCCTTCTCTCCCAGGCCTGTCTGTCTCTTCTCACTGCTCTCTGTCTCTCTCCCTCCAACCCAGTCCTGCCTGTCTCCTCTCACTGCTCTGTCTCTTTCCTTCTCTCCCAGGCCTGTCTGTCTCTTCTCACTGCTCTCTGTCTCTCTCCCTCCAACCCAGTCCTGCCTGTCTCCTCTCACTGCTCTGTCTCTTTCCTTCTCTCCCAGGCCTGTCTGTCTCTTCTCACTGCTCTCTGTCTCTCTCCCTCCAACCCAGTCCTGCCTGTCTCCTCTCACTGTTCTCTGTCTCTCTCCCTCCAACCCAGTCCTCTGTCTCCTCTCACTGCTCTCTGTCCCTCTCCCTCCAACCCAGTCCTGCCTGTCTCCTCTACACGGTTCTCTGTCTCTTTCCTTCTCTCCCAGTCCTGCATGTCTCCTCTCACTGTTCTGTCTCTCAAGTTCTCTCTCCCTCTCTCCCAGTCCTGCCTGGCTAGTATTGATTTTGTGACAGTGCACGGTTCATGCTCCTCACTCTTCTGATGGAGGTACTGAGATCGAGTCTTGGCTGGCAGATGAAATCAAAGGTTTTTTTTCTCTCACTTACAGCACAACAACACAAACTCCAGAGGCTTTGAACTCCTCTCTGTGAAATGAGCTCTTTGTGCGCTCACTGTCGCTCCATCTAACTCCCCGCTCTCTTCCTCTGTCTCCCTCTCTCCCTCTCCATCTCCCTCTCTTCCTCTGTCTCTCTCTCTCCCTCTCCGTCTCCCTCTCTTCCTCTGTCTCTCTCTCTCCCTCTCCGTCTCCCTCTCTTCCTCTGTCTCTCTCTCTCCCTCTCCGTCTCTGTCTCTCAGGGGGAAGGTTTGCAGCTGGAGTATGAGATGAAGCTGACCAATGGCCAGTCTTTCTGGACACAGCATTTCTCTGCAGACGAGTTTGGTGAGAACGACACAGATTACAGAATGAACGTTAATGGCTCGTCCAACACTATTTAACACGGCCAATAAAGCATATTAAAATGAACAAATTATTACAACGAAGGAATGGATGAATGAATTAATGATGATGGATTAACATGAGTGGAATGGGTAAAAAGGAAACGCAGTTTAGAAAATGACAATATTAATATCTCTCTTTCTGTCACCCTCTCTGTTCCTCTCCCTCCCTCCCCCTCTCTCATCACCATCTCACACCCTCTATGTACCTCTCTCTCTCTTTCTGTCACTCTCTGTTTCTCTCCCTCCCTCCCCCTCTCTCATCACCATCTCACACCCTCTATGTGCCTCTCTCTCTTTCTGTCACTCTCTGTTTCTCTCCCTCCCTCCCCCTCTCTCATCACCATCTCACACCCTCTATGTGCCTCTCTCTCTCTTTCTGTCACCCTCTGTTTCTCTCCCTCCCTCCCCCTCTCTCATCACCATCTCACACCCTCTATGTGCCTCTCTCTCTCTTTCTGTCACCCTCTGTTTCTCTCCCTCCCTCCCCCTCTCTCATCACCATCTCACACCCTCTATGTGCCTCTCTCTCTCTTTCTGTCACTCTCTGTTTCTCTCCCTCCCTCCCCCTCTCTCATCACCATCTCACACCCTCTATGTGCCTCTCTCTCTCTTTCTGTCACTCTCTGTTTCTCTCCCTCCCTCCCCCTCTCTCATCACCATCTCACACCCTCTATGTGCCTCTCTCTCTCTTTCTGTCACTCTCTGTTTCTCTCCCTCCCTCCCCCTCTCTCATCACCATCTCACACCCTCTATGTGCCTCTCTCTCTCTTTCTGTCACCCTCTCTGTTCCTCTCCCTCCCTCCCCCTCTCTCATCACCATCTCACACCCTCTATGTCACTCTCTGTTTCTCTCCCTCCCTCCCCCTCTCTCATCACCATCTCACACCCTCTATGTGCCTCTCTCTCTCTTTCACTTTCACTCCCCATTTCTCTCTCTCTCTCTCTCTCTCTCTCTTGCTTTTGCACACCATTTCTCTACCTCTCTCTACCTCTCCCTAACCGCATGCCTCTATTCTCAGGGATCCTGGAAACTGACATCACGTTCCTGGTTATCTTCTCCCTGGTCTTCATCCTCTCATGTTATTTTGCCTGTAAGTGCCTGAGGAACAAGATCAGATCACGTCTTCCTCACACCAGAAAAGCTCTTAGCAGCCAATCCTAACCTGAGATCTCTGCTCTTAACTCCCATCTTCACACAAATGTCTCATTGGCATTAATGCATCAATGCACCAAACGTCAGAATTACACTGGCCTTAAGTGCTAGTCCTTTCTGGGAGGAGGGAAGGGGTGTGAAAAGCGCCTGCCTTTCTGGAATGAAGACAAAGAGTAGAGGAATAGAGCTTGTCATTATGGAGCCATGGGGGCATGTCTTTCTGGAATGAAGACAAAGAGTAGAGGAATAGAGCTTGTCATTATGGAGCCATGGGGGCATGTCTTTCTGGAATGAAGACAAAGAGTAGAGGAATAGAGCTTGTCATTATGGAGCCATGGGGGCATGTCTTTCTGGAATGAAGACAAAGAGTAGAGGAATAGAGCTTGTCATTATGGAGCCATGGGGGCATGTCTTTCTGGAATGAAGACAAAGAGTAGAGGAATAGAGCTTGTCATTATGGAGCCATGGGGGCATGTCTTTCTGGAATGAAGACAAAGAGTAGAGGAATAGAGCTTGTCATTATGGAGCCATGGGGGCATGTCTTTCTGGAATGAAGACAAAGAGTAGAGGAATAGAGCTTGTCATTATGGAGCCATGGGGGCATGTCTTTCTGGAATGAGGGAAGAGTGGCCCCTCTCTGGTGGAGGAACTTGTCATTAGGGCTGAACATGTAGCCGGGGAAAGTAAAGTGGGGCAGATGAAGGGAAGGCAGATGTGACAGAGTTAAAATATGGATAGTATCTCCTCAGATAATACAGCCCATGTGTCTACAAACACACAGACTCCTGCTGCACATACTAATGCCTAATACACCACTCCCCTCCCTCTCATTCTCTATCCTTCTCTTTACATTACCATCTCTGTTTTTGTGTCTCTGTCACTGCATCTTTCCCCTCTAACCCACTGCTCTCTTTTCCTCTTCATATCTCTCTCCTCTTCATCTGTCTCTCTCTTTCCCCTTCATCTCTCTCTCTCGCTCCTCTTCATATTTCTCTCCTCTTCATCTGTCTCTCTTTCCTCTTCATCTCTCTCTTCATCTCTCTCTCGCTCCTCTTCATATCTCTCTCCTCTTCATCTGTCTCTCTCTTTCCTCTTCATCTCTCTCCTCTTCATCTCTCTCTCTCGCTCCTCTTCATATCTCTCTCCTCTTCATCTGTCTCTCTCTTTCCTCTTCATCTCTCTCCTCTTCATCTCTCTCTCGCTCCTCTTCATATCTCTCTCCTCTTCATCTGTCGCTCTCTTTCCTCTTCATATCTCTCTCCTCTTCATCTCTCTCTCTCTCTCTCTCTCCTCTTCATATCTCTTTCCTCTTCATCTGTCTCTCTCTCTCCTCTTCATATCTCTCTCCTCTTCATCTGTCTCTCTCTTTCCTCTTCATATCTCTCTCCTCTTCATCTCTCTCTCTCTCTCGCTCCTCTTCATCTCTCTCCTCTTCATCTGTCTCTCTCTTTCCTCTTCATCTCTCTCTCTCGCTCCTCTTCATATCTCTCTCCTCTTCATCTGTCTCTCTCTTTCCTCTTCATCTCTCTCTCTCGCTCCTCTTCATATCTCTCTCCTCTTCATCTGTCTCTCTCTCTTCATATCTCTCTCCTCTTCATCTGTCTCTCTCTCTTCATATATCTCTTTATTTGTCTCTCTCCTCTTCATATCTCTCTCCTCTTCATATCTCTCTCCTCTTCATCTCTCTCTCCTCTTCATATCTCTCTCTCCTCTTCATCTGTCTCTCTCCTCTTCATATCTCTCTCCTCTTCATATCTCTCTCCTCTTCATATCTCTCTCCTCTTCATATTCTCTCCTCTTCATCTGTCTCTCTCCTCTTCATATCTCTCTCCTCTTCATCTGTCTCTCTCCTCTTCATATCTCTCTCCTCTTCATATCTCTCTCCTCTTCATATCTCTCTCCTCTTCATCTGTCTCTCTCTCTTCATATATCTCTTTATTTGTCTCTCTATCTTTCTCTATCTCTCTTAGATAATCTGAAGGGAAGGCAGCTTCTCCATACGACATATAAGATGTTTATGACTGCGGCTGGTGTAGAGGGTGAGTGTGGACTACATCTCTCTCTCTCTCTCACACTCACACTCACACTCACACACACACACCCGATTGCAGCAGCATCACAACCTGACTCACACACTGCAGTTGTTGGCATCTCAGACGTGGTAATGACTCCTTCTGATTATCATAGATATTAACCACTGCTTCAGCACCATACAGATAGCTCCTTGTCTCTGTGTAGGGTAGGACTGCTGCTGCTATATGCAGCTCTGCAGTGCAGAACAGTGAAATATCCCTTTCTCTGTCTCTCCCTCCTCCTCCCTCCTCCTCCCCTCAGTTGTCAGCCTTCTGTTCCACTGTATCTACTGGGGCCTGTATGCTAGAGATGGAGTGGGCAACGGCAGTCTCAAGATAATGGGTGAGTCTGATCATCACAAACACCCTGATAAAGGATGTAATCCAGAAACACCCTGATAAAGGATGTAATCCAGAAACACCCTGATAAAGGATGTAATGAAGAAACACCCTGATAAAGGATGTAATCCAGAAACACCCTGATAAAGGATGTAATGCAGAAACACCCTGATAAAGGATGTAATCCAGAAACACCCTGATAAAGGATGTAATGAAGAAACACCCTGATAAAGGATATAATGCAGAAACACCCTGATAAAGGATGTAATGCAGAAACACCCTGATAAAGGATGTAATGCAGAAACACCCTGATAAAGGATGTAATGCAGAAACACCCTGATAAAGGATGTAATGCAGAATCACCCTGATAAAGGATGTAATGCAGAAACACCCTGATAAAGGATGTAATGCAGAATCACCCTGATAAAGGATGTAATGCAGAATCACCCTGATAAAGGATGTAATGCAGAATCACCCTGATAAAGGATGTAATGCAGAATCACCCTGATAAAGGATGTAATGCAGAATCACCCTGATAAAGGATGTAATGCAGAATCACCCTGATAAAGGATGTAATGCAGAAACAACCTGATAAAGGATGTAATGAAGAAACACCCTGATAAAGGATGTAATGCAGAAACACCCTGATAAAGGATGTAATTCAGAAACACCCTGATAAAGGATGTAATGCAGAAACACCCTGATAAAGGATGTAATGCAGAAACACCCTGATAAAGGATGTAATGAAGAAACACCCTGATAAAGGATGCAATGCAGAAACTTTCCCACACAAACCATGCAGGGTAAGAGAGTGCACACGAGAGGATGAGTGTGTCCTTATTTGGGTGTGTGTTGCAAGTGTGTGTGAGCTTGTGCTGGAGTGAGTGAGTGACCTGATTTCAGGTTCTGGTATGATGTTACATATTCAGATACTATAACCTACTTACAGTAACCTTTCTTTCTCTCTGTGGGGTTCTCATTTTCTTCCCTCCTTCTCGCCATCTCTCTCTCTCTCCAGGGAAATTACTGTTCTCTGTCAGTTTCCTGGTGTTCCTGCTGATGCTGATCCTGCTGGGAAAAGGCTTCACTGTCACCAGGTAGGGAGTGTGTGTGTTTTTGTGTATGTCTCTCACACTGTGTCTGGTCTCAGGCCGTCTCACCTATGCTCTCAGGGTCAGAGCTACAGTAGCTGTCCCAGCCTTAATAACACCCTCTACCCTAGGGGACATGTCAGTCTAACTGCTTGTCTGGATTACAGGTTCAGTGCTTCATTACAGTGTGTCTCAGGATTAAATCCTCCAGCCACTCTCTCTGTCTTACTCCTTCTAACTCGTAACCAGTAGCCCAGTCTCTCTCTGTCTTACTCCTTCTAACTCGTAACCAGTAGCCCAGTCTCTCTCTGTCTTACTCCTTCTAACTCGTACCAGTAGCCCAGTCTCTCTCTGTCTTACTCCTTCTAACTCGTACCAGTAGCCCAGTCTCTCTCTGTCTTACTCCTTCTAACTCGTACCAGTAGCCCAGTCTCTCTCTGTCTTACTCCTTCTAACTCGTACCAGTAGCCCAGTCTCTCTCTGTCTTACTCCTTCTAACTCGTACCAGTAGCCCAGTCTCTCTCTGTCTTACTCCTTCTAACTCGTACCAGTAGCCCAGTCTCTCTCTGTCTTACTCCTTCTAACTCGTACCAGTAGCCCAGTCTCTCTCTGTCTTACTCCTTCTAACTCGTACCAGTAGCCCAGTCTCTCTCTGTCTTACTCCTTCTAACTCGTAACCAGTAGCCCAGTCTCTCTCTGTCTTTCTCACTTGCTCTCACTCTACTTTCCCTGTTTCTTTCTCTTCCCGCTCTGCTCCTCTCTCATTGCTCTCTGTCTTTCTCCCTTTCTCTCTCACTATCTCATACAGTATAGTAGCTGTGACTTTATTAGAGCAGACTTTGTCATTATTGCTACATCTCTTAAATGTGGTGATGAATAGCCATTTAGATAAGCTGCCTGACTACACTGCACCATAAAGAGGGAATATGTGGCCAACTGTGTGTCTGAGTGCGTGTGTGTGTGTGTGCGCATACGTGGGTGAGGAAATCCATCTCTGTTTGCAGGAGGAGAGTGTGTGTGTGTATTCATCTGTCTGTGTGAAAGCTAACCCCCCTGTGTGTATCCGTCTCTGTCAGGGCGAGGATCAGCCACAGTGGATCTGTAAAGCTGTCCATCTACATGACAGTCTACACCGTCACCTATATCATCCTTTTCATATACGAGGCAGAGGTACTGCAGCCTACACTACAGAACTGCTGCTGCTACACTCCTACTGTCCGTGCTATACGTGAAGGGCCAGTGTATGACGGTCTAAGTTTCAACCGGGGATTCCTGTGTCCCTCAACACTATGTTAGCCTACTGAGTTGAAGTCTAGGTAATTGCTCTAGGAGCTAGTCTTCAGGTCTCGGGCACGGTTACCCTGTTTGACCAATGATATCCAGTCTCTGGCCTGTGAAACTGAATACATAGCCTGCAGAGGCACTGTCAATGACCCAGTTGTAGAGAAGTGTCAATGACGCGGACACACACACACAAACAAACATACACACACATTTGTAGACACACTCACCAACAAAAACGAGTAGATTTCACATCCCAACATGTCAGCAATCCACAGGCTGTTACAACACATGCCGGGGAACGTATTGTAATACACCTCTCTGCTATTTGAGGGTAAAGTTAGTAGGTTGATTAGTAGGGTGCGGTCCATTAGAGTGGTTGTATGACGTTGTAAGTGTGTGTGTGTCTCAGTTCTTTGACCCAGGTGAGGTGCTGTATGCATATGACAGCCCGGCGGGCTACGGTCTGATGGGTCTCCAGCTGCTGGCCTACGTGTGGTTCTGCTACGCCGTCCTGATCTCCCTCAAACACTACCCTGAGAAACAACCCTTCTACATCCCCTTCTTCACGGCATACACACTCTGGTGAGAGGACATAGCTCTGTCAGGTTCATCAACTTCATTCCCTAAAAAGCATTGCACCCAATAAACTCCCCGTCTCCCTTATCTTTCCACTTCTCGCTTGCTTGTCTTAAATCCGTCCTCCTCCGCCTCTCCCTCTCGTTTCCTTTTGTCACTACTCCACCATATTCCTTTTTTCTCCTTCCTTCGTTTACATATCTCAATCTCTCCCTTCCCTATCTCTCTATCCTCTTTCTCTCTTAATCACTCTCCCTCATTATCTCTCTCTCCTCTCTCTCCCTTCCCTATCTCTCTCTCTTCTTTCTCTCTTAATCTCTCTCCCTCATTATCTCTCTCTCCTCTCTCTCCCTCATTAACTCTCTCTCCTCTCTCTCCCTCATTAACTCTCTCTCCTCTCTCCTCCTCATTATCTCTCTCCTCTCTCTCCCTCATTATCTCTCTCCTCTCTCTCCCTCATTATCTCTCTCTCCTCTCTCTCCCTCATTATCTCTCTCTCCCCCTCATTATCTCTCTCTCCTCTCTCCCTCATTATCTCTCTCTCCTCTCGCTCCCTCATTAACTACCTCTCCTCTTTCTCTCTTAATCTATCTCCCTCATTATCTCTCTCTCCTCTCTCTCCCTCATTATCTCTCTCCCTCATTATCTCTCTCCTCTCTCCTCATGATCTCTCTCTCCTCTCTCCTCCTCATGATCTCTCTCTCCTCTCTCCTCCTCATTATCTCTCTCTTCTCTCTCTCCCTCATTATCTCTCTCTCCTCTCGCTCCCTCATTAACTATCTCTCCTCTTTCTCTCTTAATCTCTCTCCCTCATTATCTCTCTCTCCTCTCGCTCCCTCATTAACGATCTCTCCTCTTTCTCTCTTAATCTCCCTCCCTCATTATCTCTCTATCCTCTCTCTCCCTCATTATCTCTCTCTCCTCTCTCCCTCATTATCTCTCTCCCTCATTATCTCTCTCTCCCCTCTCCCTCATTATCTCTCTCCCTCATTATCTCTCTCCTATGTCTCCCTCATTATCTCTCTCTCCTCTCTCTCCCTCATTATCTCTCTCTCCTCTCTCTCCCTCATTATCTCTCCCTCCTCTCTCTCCCTCATTATCTCTCTCTCCTCTCGCTCCCTCATTAACTATCTCTCCTCTTTCTCTCTTAATCTCTCTCCCTCATTATCTCTCTCTCCTCTCTCTCCTTCATTATCTCTCTCTCCTCTCCCCCTCATTATCTCTCTCCCTCATTATCTCTCTCCTCTCTCCTCCTCATTATCTCTCTCTCCTCTCTCTCCCTCATTATCTCTCTCTCCTCTCTCTCCCTCATTATCTCTCTCTCCTCTCTCCTCCTCATTATCTCTCTCCTCTCTCTCCCCCATTATCTCTCTCCTCTCTCTCCCTCATTATCTCTCTCTCCTATCTCTCTCATTATCTCTCTCCTCTCTCTCCCTCATTATCTCTCTCTCCTCTCTCTCCCTCATTATCTCTCTCTCCTCTCTCCCTCATTATCTCTCTCTCCTCTCTCTCCCTCATTATCTCTCTCTTTCCTCTCGCTCCCTCATTAACTATCTCTCTCTCCTCTCTCTCCCTCATTATCTCTCTCTCCTCTCGCTCCCTCATTAACTATCTCTCCTCTTTCTCTCTTAATCTCTCTCCCTCATTATCTCTCTCTCCTCTCTCTCCCTCATTATCTCTCTCTCCTCTCTCCCTCATTATCTCTCTCCCTCATTATCTCTCTCCTCTCTCCTCATTATCTCTCTCTCCTCTCTCTTCCTCATTATCTCTCTCTCCTCTCTCTTCCTCATTATCTCTCTCTTCTCTCTCTCCCTCATTATCTCTCTCTCCTCTCTCTCCCTCATTATCTCTCTCTCCTCTCTCTCCCTCATTATCTCTCTCTCCTCTCTCTCCCTCATTAACTCTCTCTCCTCTTTCTCAATCTCTCTCCCTCATTATCTCTCTCTCCTCTCTCTCCCTCGGGCAGGTTTTTCGCGGTGCCCGTCATGGCTCTGATAGCTAACTTTGGCATCCCTCGCTGGGCACGGGAGAAGATCGTCAACGGCATCCAACTGGGAATCCACCTCTATGCTCACATCGTATTCCTCGTTAGTACCCTTCATCTCTCTACACACTCACACACAGGCATGCATGTGCGCCCACATACACACACTGCCTCACTGTTGACGTTAATTATCTCGAAGACCTCATCGCCCGCCTCATTAGTAACCCCCTGCCCTCTACATGCAGGCACGCACACACTCACCTCTCTTTTAATATCTGTGAGTCATATCTCTCTGTCCTCATCGGCCTCTGCGTTAGTATCCTCCCAAACCCAGACTTCTATACCAGACTGAGAGTCTCGGTCCCAGACTTCTGTACCAGACTGAGCCTCTCGGTCCCAGACTTCTGTTCCAGACAGAGCCTCTCTGTCCCAGACTTCTGTACCAGACTGAGCCTCTCTGTCCCAGACTTCTGTACCAGACTGACCCTCTCGGTCCCAGACTTCTATACCAGACTGAGCCTCTCGGTCCCAGACTTCTGTACCAGACTGAGCCTCTCTGTCCCAGACTTCTGTACCAGCCTGAGCCTCTCTGTCCCAGACTTCTGTACCAGACTGAGCCTCTCTGTCCCAGACGTCTGTACCAGACTGAGCCTCTCGGTCCCAGACTTCTGTACTCGACTGAGCCTCTCTGTCCCAGACTTCTATACCAGACTGAGCCTCTCTGTCCCAGACTTCTATACCAGACTGAGCCTCTCTGTCCCAGACTTCTGTACCAGACTGAGCCTCTCTGTCCCAGACTTCTGTACCAGACTGAGCCTCTCTGTCCCAGACGTCTGTACCAGACTGAGCCTCTCTGTCCCAGACTTCTATACCAGACTGAGCCTCTCAGTCCCAGACTTCTGTACCAGACTGAGCCTCTCGGTCCCAGACTTCTGTACCAGACTGAGCCTCTCGGTCCCAGACTTCTGTACCAGACTGAGCCTCTTGGTCCCAGACTTCTATACCAGACTGAGCCTCTCTGTCCCAGACTTCTATACCAGACTGAGCCTCTCTGTCCTTTGTCAGTGACACATTCACACACATACTGTTCTGTTCATATATGTGAAGAAATGTGTATCAGTGTATGGAGAATACAGGGTAACAGGCAATATTCTGAATATGATACATTCCTCCCATCCATCCCCTCTCCCCCCTCTTTGCCTCGCAACAGGCTATCACGCGGCCCTCTGCGGCCAATAAGAACTTCCCGTACCACGTGCGGACCTCTCAGATCGGGATCCTACTGTCTAGTCCGAAGGCGGGTGTGGCGTGTGAGAGTTTCCCCCACCATGCCTATGGGAACAGCTCCTTCCTGGGCGACTCCCAGCCCAACTTCACAGAACTCTTCTCCATCCAGTCGGTGAGTGGATGTATGGTCTGAGGAGGATCTAGTAACTGATAGATACTAAGGTCCGATATAGTCCCTGTAACACTCCAGAGGTGTTAGAGCACAGAGGAAGTTGTCAGAAAAGGATGTGGTAACTGACATTGTGACAAATACAACCCAGCTTGACCTTTAACATTTCAACCTTTACCTCCCTCTCTCTTAGGGCCCAGTGAAGACGGTGGAGGAGACGGTGGCCCGGAAGGGACAGGAAGTGCAGAGGAACAGTGAGCATAAGATCATCACCACCACGGCCGACCTGTCGTTACCCACCTTCCCCCCACTCCCTCCCCCCATGCCCACCCGCCTCTCCCCCCCTCCCCCTCCACAACTCCCCTCCCACTTCACCGAGTACTTCAGCATGCAGGGGGGAGGGGGCATGGGCACCAAGGCATGAGACAGACAGAGAGAAAGAAAGAGGGACACAGAGAGAAAGATCGAGAGGGAGGTGAAGATCAGGTAGCATAGAAAACAGGTCAAGCTCTGTATAGCCACGAGGGAAGGAGGGAGGGATATGAGGAGGAAGAGAAGGGGAAGTCATTATAAGCAGACATGTGGAATGGAAATCCTAAATGTCCCATTTTCACCTCTGAATGGGAAAAAAGCTGAATAAAGAAGAGGATATGGCTGTGAGTTAAAGTGCTGAGCTTGTAAAAGAAAAAAGAAGCAATAAATATTTGAACATGAGCAGGGAGAGAGGCACCGGGAGGGAGAGATGACAGAGTGGATGTAGCCTGACCAATAGAATGATAGGAGCGCACAGTGGAGACTGAACAAAACTCCTATGAACACTTTTATTCAAGAATTTATAAGGCATCAATGGAGAAGCTGAGGGAAACATGTAAATAGCTGATGAGAATGAGTTACCATTACTCTAAAATAGTTGCAGAGTTTATATTACAAAAGGGATGTTTTTTTCCACATTGTCGAATTCCAAGTGATGCTGTGACCATTGCAGTTCTCATGCCATTACATTGTACAAGAGTAAAATATTCACTCACATCCTGAAACATACATTTTTTTTCTTCATGTTTGACAGATGTTAACACAAAATATAGAATTTCTCCATATAGAATATGTTGGGATGATTTATATTCTTATATATGCTGATTGCTCCAGGCTATAGGATTGATATACTGATGTTTAAGTGTACAATGTTCAGTTTACTGTGAACCACTGAGGTACTGCTAAAACAAGCATGTACTCCCTTGTCTCTAAACTGATTATACTCCATGTGTTCATACAGTGCGTGTGCCTGTTGTACCAAACTACTATACAATAGCTGTGTATATTTCATACCATATAGGCTACCGAGGTGTTAATGTCACTTCTTCTGGATCTCTATTGGAACCTTCTGGAACCTTATGTCATACTGTCCACAGACAACTGTTTTAACTCAGAATACTACTGTTCAGTTTTCACTGGAGTGCAAGATATTAGCTTGCTCTGATTGTAATTCCTTGATGTATGTAGACCTTGGTGAATGTATTAATGCAATAGAGCACAGGGAAAGGGGTGGTTTTAAAGTTAAATTATTATTTTTTACATAGAAATCATACTTATAGCTTGTTTTACTTTCAATTTCAGCCTCCGTCCTTGACACATGATTTAAGGAGGGAAAGTTGTCCAGCGAGGATGTGAACTAACTTCACAATCACCCCCCCCCCCCCGACTAGTATGTAATGATGTCATGTCTGTCTGGCCGTTTCCCTCAGTGAAGTTGTACATCTGATCTGATACTGTGTGAGGGGCTCATTGTTGTTTATCCATAAGTAGGAACAGTAGTTCTTCCTGACCATGAAATGTCCTGGGCCCATAAACAACTAAAGCAAACCTTTTCGAGTAACTGTGAAAGTAGTAGCACCAACGTCCTGTTTGTCCTGCATGAAGCACTTTAATGTTCCCCTTCTCTTAGTTTTCTGTTCCGCCATTTATTTCAAAGTGACTTTGAGTAGCGCTTTAATCTGGATCATACGTATCCACACACTACATCCAATGATATTCCGGTATCAAATATACAAATGTTACCTGTAGATATGTTCATATTAATCAATGTCATCAAGTGTCATTATCAGACATAAAAAATGTACATGATCTGAATAATATTAAGTTGATTAATGAAATAGCCTAATGATATCAATGTAAGGGGGGAGGGTGTAATTCATAAGACTGTGTCAAGGCCAATTTACCACCTGTTCTAAGAAATGGAAGTAATCAATTACATTTTTTTTTTTTTTTACAACTTGTTAATATCTGAGTATGAAACATGCAGGTCTCTTTAATCATTTTTAATCCAATCTGTAAAAAAAAATGGTGTGGGAGAAAGAATGGTGGTTAATTGACTGTTTCTAATGGTTTAATTAATAGCCCTTTACTACAGAAAGACAATGTCTGGAGTAGGCTTGGTTTGGTCAGACTGGTACAGCACATGTTATGTACATGAGAACATACAGTCAAAGGTATAATGTAGTCTAAAAAAGAATGACACTTTAATTAGATCGTTCTGGTGTTCTAAAGGTTGTCTCTGTAGGCGTATATATATATTTGTCTCTATTGCCATTACAGTCCACTGTTGTCCATGGTTACAGATGCCATTACTTGACTGAATAGATTTTGACAGACAGGTTCCAGTCATCCTGTACAACAAGCTGCATGATCAACTTATCTATGGTATTTGTCTATTATACACAGACACAAGTAGAAGAGCAACGGGAAATGAGTGAGGGTTTTATATGCATGACAGACAACAGCACAGCTTCCTGGTTATTTAGAAGGGTCTGGTTAAGAGCACATTACTGAAGCACTGTTCGAAATGAGTGCATTTTAATGGTGTCAAATTAGGATATTCTGAATACGCTGTACATACACTTTTTGCCAAATTAAAATGGTTGGTTTTACTAGAGGCCTGGTCTGTTTCTTTCATACCTTGGCCAGTGTGAATGTGTAATGTGATGTAGAAGGGCAAGGGCATTCGTGCAAAACATCTACTCCATCTTGGTACAGTACAATTACTTTTCTGGAACCTCACAATTGGGACGCTTACGGGCAAGTGGCAAAGGAGAACGGAGAGCCGGTACAATTGAATGTAATTGCAATAGGTTTGGGGTAATTTTGGCAAGTAGTTACCAGTATTTAAAAACCAACCTCTACAGCAGCTCTTAATAAAAGACGGTTTGAATCTAAACAAATAGAATGAATGGGGAAGCTCATGATGAGTGTGTGATTATGTCTGGCTGAAGGTGGTTGCTTTCATAAAACATCCTGCCTCTATTTGCCACTGTCTGATGTTTATTCTGAATCAGTAGAGAGATTAAAAACAGGACATCAACCATGATGATAATGAAAAGTTTGGGGGACATGTTTCTGAACCGGTAGAGGGAATAATAACAGCATATCAAACCTGTTTGATTTAAGCACATCTTAAATTCACAGTAGTGCCATAAACAGAACTCGTAACATTGTCAAACAATCACATTTATTTTGTGGAGTCCATAGAAAGTCAAATACTGTAGCCAGACATCTAAAAACTGTAATACATGTAATGTCAGTGTGGCTGGTTGCATGATGCCTCAACCTTGGCTGCTGCCTGCTGTGCCCGCTGTTCTCTGTAGCCTTTGAGGAGCTGGTTGAGTAGCGTGAGTTCATTGTCTCGTTTGGCGGTCTGGAGAGGTGGGAACGGGTTGCCTTTATACTCCAGCACGGCCATAGCAGCCCTGTCCAGGTTCTCCCTGTTGGGAATGCGGGCCATGCGGGTGTAGGCTTTGGGCTGGGTCTCAAACCTGGGAGCCAGGACCTTGAAGAGCTTTGGGATCAGATCCTTTTCCTTAAACCACAGGAGAGAGAGATGGGATGATGACTGACTGAAAGAACTAGGAACACACTCATACTAATCTGGTAGATAATAGTACAACAATGCTGGGGACATTGGGACGGTCTGACTTGGTCTGAGTACATTAAAATACTAACAAAGATCATAAAGAACATTTACTGTGAGCCAGAAATTTGCCATTTTCATCGCTTTCTCGTCAGTGTCTCCCTTCTTGGCATAGTCAATCAACTGCAAAACAACATCACACATTGGTCAACAACGTCACAAGCTGTCAAAACTACACAGTAGCCTACTAAACAGGGATGGTTGAAGAAGTAGCTGACTAAATCAAACAAATACAACCATGGAGGTAAATTAAAAAGGCACACATCTACATAGGACAACCATAGGTACACGGTAAGCGTTTCATAATTTACTATTGATCTTGGGCAAATCAATGTAGTCAGAGCTGAATTTCACATAGCCAGGACACTGCTCAACTCCATAGTTCATCAGAAACTTCCTTCACAATGGGAGTTGAGTTTAGTCAACTAGTGGAGTAGCCCAAAGGCTGGCAGATGACAATAGAGTCGCTTCATCTTACTGTCCAAAGGGAATCTATGTAGCCAGCTATACACTCATATCCCTTATGGACCGGGTTGTACATAACATATTCTCCATTCAAGTTGCAAAGGAGTCGATTACCTCCTTAACTCGATTTAATGGCGAGAAGGTGGAAAAAACATACTGTAATGAAACAGCTGGGAGCAGGTCTCGAACCCTCGGGCTCGGCGCGCTATCGACTGTGCCGCAAAAGCATGCTCGTGCGGCAGGGTCGATTTCCTCGCTTATAAACCCAGGGTCGTTACACTACTCCCTCCTTTTCAAAGAGAGCGTCCTCGCGCTAGCTTGCGACTCTACGTCTTACAGGAACGCGCTCACAGGTCAAGCACACGCACTGCCGTGGATGCAAGGTCTGATCACTTCTGACACCAATGTAATGAAACAGACAGGGAGCAGGTCTCGAACCCTCGACCTTCTAGCCCGAGGTCCGGTGCGCTATCGACTGTGCCGCAAAAACATGCTCGTGCGGCAGGATCGATTTCCGCGCTTATAAACCCAGGGTCGTAACAATACTTTCTTTATGAAACACAATTTTCGCCATGTTCCGCGTGTTGCCAATCAGGTTGAAGCAGTCTATTTTTTTCACCCCTGGTCTGATTGGCTGAAGGGGTATACACGTGTATAGCCGACTGCATAAATTCCTTTTGGACGGTAAGATGAAACGACTCAATATCGCCATCAGCCAGCCTTTGAATTACTGAAGAAGCAACTTTGTTGAGCTGCGTAAAAAGGCAACGTTACCATGTAACATGTCCTCACCTTTTCAGCATAGAATTGAACTTCGTCTGCTCTGCCTCGGGTGGTCTCTATCCTCTCGTGTCGAACGAGGCCGGTAAGAATGTTCCGAAGCATGTTTATTCGCGACTCTGGACCGAGACCCATTTTACGGGCCACCCGGCCATGGGATATCAACATCTGAATGTTGACGCGCATCTTGTCGAGTTCCGACGCCTACAAGAGGCTAGAAAGAAAAAAGGAATCAAGCCGGCCTTCAAAAATGTAAACCGATGTTTCTAACGAAGGTTATCTTCCGTTATTCTCGTTTAAATTAGGTTTATGTGATCATTAATACATCCCCGAGGTCGCTTAATAACGTGACAACTTTGACATTGCCGGTGCATCAGTTATCTCAGTCTGTGTGGGTGAAAAACAGTTCCACTTTAGGATTAAATCGTTCCGCCTCAAATGTATTATATTTGTCATTAATTCATTCATTGTTGTTTTGTTATTAGATATCAGGTCTTTCTATGTTGCGTAGAGATATTTCAAAATGTAAAAAAAATGTTAATTTCTGATTAGGAAATGTAATCGGAAATATGATGACAAATAGCAAAGATATACAGTACTAGTCAAAATGTTGAACACCTACTCATTTTATTTACTATTTTCTACATTGTAGATTAATAGTGAAGACATCAACTATGAAAAAACTAAAAAGTGTTAAACAAATGAAGATAGATTTTAGATTCTTCAAAGTAGCCAACCTTTGCCTTGATGGCAGCTTTGCACACTCTTGGAATTCTCTCAACCAGCTTCACGTGGAATGCTTTTCCAAAAATCTTGAAGGAGTTCCCACATGCTGAGCACTTTTTGGCTGCTTTTCTTTCACTCTGCTTTCCAACACATCCCAAACCATCTCAATTGGGTTTAGGTTGGGTGATTGTGGAGGCCAGGTCATCTGATGCAGCACTCCATCACTCTCCTTCTTTGTCAAATAGTCCTTACACAGCCTGGAAGTGTGTTTTGGGTCATTGTCCTGTTGAAAAACAAATGATAGTCCCACTAAGGGCAAACTAGATGGGATGGCGTATCGCTGCAGAATGCTGTAGTAGCCATGCTGGTTAAGTGTGTCTTGTATTATAAATAAATCACAATGTCACCAGCAAAGCACCCCCACATCATCACACCTCCTCCTCCATGCTTCACAGTGGGAACCGTAAATGTGGAGATTATCCGTTCACCTACTCTGCGTCTCACAAAGACATGCGGTTGGAACCAAAAATCTCACATTTTGACTCCTCAGAGCAAAATACAGATTTCCACTGATCTAATGTTCATTGCTCGTGTTTCTTGTCCCAACCAAGTCTCTTCTTATTATTGTTGTCCTTTAGTAACAGACACATCTCAACATCAACTGTTCAGAGGAGACTGTGACTGTGAATCAGGCCTTCATGGTCGAATTACGGTTTCTTTTCCACAATTCGACCATGAAGGCCTGATTCACACAGTCTCCTCTGAACAGTTGATGTTGAGATGTGTCTGTTACTTGAACTCTGTGAAGCATTTATTTGGGCTGCAATTTCTGAGGCTGGTAACTCTAATGAACTTATCCTGTGCAGCAGAGATAACTCTGGGTCTTCCTTTCCTGTGGCGATCCTCCAGTTTGTCATAGCGCTTGATGTTTTTTGCGACTGCACTTGAAGAAACGTTCAAAGTTCTTGAAATATTCCGTATTGACCGACCTTCATGTCTTAAAGTAATGATGGACTTTTGTTTCTTTTTGCTTTTTGAGCTGCATTTGCCACAATATGGACTTGGTCTTTTACCAAATAGGGCTATCTTATGTATACCACCCCTACCTGGTCACAACACAACTGTTTGACTGAAACGCATTAAGAAGGAAAGAAATTCCACAAATTAACATGGCACACATGTTAATTGAAATGCATTCATGGTGACTACCTCATGAAGCTGGTTGAGATAATGCTAAGAGCATGCAAAGCTGTCATCAAGGCAAAGGGTGGCTACTTTGAATATTTTTATTTATTTAACTAGGCAAGTCAGTTAAAGAACAAATTCTTATTTACAATGACAGCCTAGGAAGAGTGGGTTAACTGACTTGTTCAGGGGCAGAATGACAGATTTTTATCTTGTTAGCTCGGGGATTCGATATAGCAACCTTTCGGTTACTGGCCCAACGCTCTAACCACTAGGCTACCTTCCGCCCACAGAATCTCAAATATAAAATATTTTAAATTTGTTTAACACTTTTTTTGTGTTTACTACATGATTCCATATGTGTTATTTCATAGTTTTGATGTTGTCACTATTATTCTACAAAGTAGAAAATAGTAAAAATAAAGAATCTCTGGAATGAGTAGGTGTGTCTAAACTTTTGACTGGTACTGTATATATATTTTTTTTATTGTACTCCGAATGGTCCCAGATGCATAACCAAAATCAGCAGTTTCTCAGTAGAGGAGAGTCGGGTCATTTTAGTCATTTTTTAAATTCCGCATCACTCCATCAAGGGAAATATAGTATATCTGCATATATTTCCGGATGTTATAATTATTTTAGAAAAGTGGTTTCTTGGCACAACTTACCCCAGATATGGGGTAAATTGAGCTGCAGGACAGGGTAAGTCAATCTGGCTACACATTTCTGGACTGAATGAAACCTCACTAGTACCGTTTTTAAAAACACAATTCATCACAATCACTTTTTGTCTTTTAATCATTTGAATCATCTTTCAACAAAGGCTTACCACCTAGCAAACACTGTGTTCTTTAAAAATACTTTGAGCATAGGCCAGGCCCTGTTGATACCTCATATCCCAGCTGTAATGCCTTGAAAGCGTCATGAAACCTCTAACACAATATATACATTTGACTTGGTGAAAATCAGTTTTTTGGACCTAACTTGCTTACCACTTTTTCCATGTGCTTTCTTACTTCACAGACTCAATGAAATGAAGGCCTTTTTCTAAATATTTGGTCAAATGATTAACATTGTGTATGGTTTCCTAGAAACAAGGGAGGCTCAACTTACCCCACTCTCCCCTAGTGTATGGCTTTCATATTTCCTGAAGTGAATTACAACCTTATAATAGATATTTATCGCCAAGCACTTCTTATTCATTAATATGCAGATATTGTCCTGTGATGGCCCAGGGCTAAGCCCTGAATGTTTGGGAACTCTGATGCCTCTAATTGTCCCTCTCAATAATGGAGGTTATGAAATCTCGCACTGTGAATATTGAAGTACAGTATTTAGCATCTGGACTCAGTCTGACTGATGCACATTCAAGGGGTATTGACTCTAAATCATGCAACCCAATATACAAACATTATGTAAGATCCAACCATATTCATGTTGCACCACACAGTATTTCAGTAGCAACACCGCTCTCAGAGACTATACTCTAAATGGGTAAGAAGGAGCAATTATGCCACACTTTTAACATCTGTACATCAGCTATTGTGAGCAGCAACGCATCAATACACAACTATAGAAAGTAATCAATGTAATCAATAATGTACCAAGTTGTATCTTGCTGTATTGATACAAATCAAATGGTTAAGGTAGGTTACCATGACACAATGAATTTACCCCCTGTATCCTTTAGAAAGAAAAACAGTATATTCTTGATCCATACTTTAACAATTTGCTAGTGGTTACTAGTTTCTCTGGTGTTTACTAGTAAAACTACTTGACATGAGAAGATAGAAAGACCTTTACAAAGATTTCTAAGGACAGTGAGAGTACAAACACAACAGGAAAAAAAGTATTTAGTGTTAAATGCTTTATTTGTCATAAACATAAATAATGTCTAATCTCCCGTACAAAAGGTGGATGTTGATCTGGAACGGGATGTTGTAGAGTTGTGCGAACGTACTGGACGACCAAAGCTAGCATCAGATTTAGTAGGTGGCCATGGTGCTGGTCAGCCAGTCATTGAAGATGCACACCTGAAGGAAGAGAAGAAGAAGGGAGACATTAGTGGACACGCTCAATGGGAGGCAACATGAGAACCATCAATCAATATTTTATAGACTCAATGTCTTTTTCCTTCAGGAAACCAAAGTATGTCACAGTGATGTATGAATGTTGATGTTTTCCTCAAACACAACAGGAAAACAATTTTTCCGTCTTACCTTGGCATAGACACCGGGGTTACCGGGCTCGGCACAGCCATAACCCCAGGACACAACACCCTGGAGCTCACCATTGCACACCACAGGGCCACCAGAGTCACCCTGAGAGAGAGATATAGTGATATTAATTGGTTATTTCATTCTCAATATATTTCTAATCAACTGAATATGTCATTTTAAAGTCATCCTTGTGATACCCCTGAATTGAGGTCAGTGTGGTAAGTACCTGGCAAGAGTCCTTGCCTCCCTCCAGGTATCCAGCGCAGAACATGGCGTTGGTGATCATGCCAGGGTAGGAGTTGTTACAGTCGCTGTAGGACAGGATGGGGATGTTCAGGCACTGCAGCTTGTCGCCATCTGCGGCTGTAAGCAGGGGATAGAGAGAGAGCGAGAGAGAGAAGGATGGAGGGAGGAAGGTAGAAGGAGGAGAGTTATAGTTAGACATAATGGCAGTGTTTTTAATAGTAGGTTTACATTTGCTATGCCTGTAAACACACTCAGTCACCATGAAGATGACCAACTGGCACATGTAACCTTTGACCCAGGTTCTGCACTCACTGGAGCTCATGGTGTTGCCCCATCCAGAGACGGTACACATGGTGCCCGCGGGGGCACAGCTGGTGGGCAGAGCAACAGGCTGCACATAGGTGTTGAGGGTGGCGGGCTTGCTCAGCTTGATCAGCATGATGTCATTGTCGAGGTCGTAGGCGCTGTAGTTGGGGTGACGGATCACGCGGGATGAAGAGATGAACTGCTCGCTACCCTCAGTCACCTTGATGTTGTGCTCGCCCAGACGCACCTCCACACGGCTGAAAGAGAGAGAATTCATGTGAATGTGGAGTTCACTTGTGTCCTTTAGTTTCGCAAAAGTTAAGCTTATCAAATTGTTGCTAGTTGTTATTGACTCAATATGTTGCTAGTAGTTCACTTGGGAGTGTACTTACGACTTGTAGCAGTGAGCAGCAGACACAACCCAGTTCTCATTGACCAAGGAGCCACCACAGAAGTGGTACCCAGAGTTCAGAGACACCTGGTGGGGCTGGGAGTAGGCCTTGCACTCATACCCTCCAACGATCTTGTCGTCCTCCGTGGCGACTGTAAACAGAGAGCAGGCACATTCTTAACGATATTACCTCAGCTTTTGAGATGGAAAAGCATAGCACTATGATAAAACAAAAACAACATATTTCTTAATAACGTCAAAAAAACACATTTGTGATGTTAGTGTCATTACACAGTCCTGTTCGTTTTCTATGATCATTATTATACTCACAAGCGGTACCAATGAGCAGAACGAAGACCAGAGAAATCATGGTTGCTGTATGATCCTGTCGATGAAAGGGGTTAATCTGCACCCCTGGTATATATGCAGAATTGGGTGTGCCTCCCCGTTTAATGGAACTGTTTGATTGGTCAAGAGAAATCCAATCAGAGGCAAAAGGTGCACTGCCAAGGTCAGCATTATGACAAAGCATTTTCCATCATGGTGTGGTATGAAGTTGACCCTGAAGGCAGCAGAAAGCTAAATATATGTTTTCATTAGTCTCAGTACTTTTAAGTGCAGGTTCTTGCCATCTGGATTTGATTGAAATTCTTAC
This sequence comes from Oncorhynchus kisutch, assembly GCF_002021735.2. Taxonomy (NCBI): domain Eukaryota; kingdom Metazoa; phylum Chordata; class Actinopteri; order Salmoniformes; family Salmonidae; genus Oncorhynchus; species Oncorhynchus kisutch. Next base: position 71,022,950 of record NC_034186.2, on the reverse strand, counting down.
AGGAGACAGTGATACATGTACAGTGCACTACAACTGCCAGTTTGAGATGGCCAGTATTCTCTGCAGTTCAGACTGTATCTTGACCTCAACATAACTGCAACACAGCTGTGTGGTTCACACGGTGGTATTCTCTTGGAGAAGTCGACAAACACAACTTTGCTGCTCACAAGGCCAAATTTAGCTTTGTAAACAAGTAATCTGGGTTTAAGGGGTTTTGTTGGAATGTCATGCAAGGCTGTCTTAAAAATAGATTTTGAATCATTACATAAGTTATACTGTATGCAATTAATATACAGTTAAACACTCAAAATAAGCAAACACTTGGGTAGTGCAGCTTATTATATTAATTATGAATATACCTTGACAGTAGATTAGTCTTCACCCTGTCTCAACTCTAATCTTACCCATAACCATAGATTCAACTCTAAACCTAGCTTCATGTCCAAGTCTCTGCTCAACCCAAACCCTAAACCCTAACCTCAACCCTAAATCTAACCCAAGCTTCTCTTCCACGTCACTGCTCAACCCTCAACCCTAACTAACCCTAGCTTCATGTCAACATCCTGGCTCAACCCAAACCCTAACCCTCAACCCTAACTAACCCTAGCTTCATGTCAACATCCTGGCTCAACCCAAACCCTCAACCTTCAACACTAACCCTAACTTCATGTCCATATCCCTGCTCAACCCAAACCCTCAACCTTCAACCCTAACCCCCCTAACCCTAACTTCATGTCCACATCCCTGCTCAACCCAAACCCTCAACCCTCAACCCTAACTTCATGTCAACATCCCAGCTCAACTCTAGCCCAATACGTTTACCAACCTCAATTAAGTAAGAATAGTACAAGAATAATACATTTATCCATCTCTCAAAATAACAAGTTTACCCAACTGAAAATAATTAAACCAATCAATCAGTTTATCCAACTCATAATAAACATTTAACGTACTCATAATAACTCAATTTGGCTCAACCGTAACCGTAGCCTCAACACTAACACTAAAACTAACCATAACCCCAGCTTTATGTTCAACCCAGGCATGTGTTAGGTATGACAAAAATGGTACTGTACTAAATGACCAGTTAAAAAAAGTTATGATTACGGTGGCCCAGAGGGCGATTACCATATACACAGTGGGGCAAAAAAGTATTTAGTCAGCCACAAATTGTGCAAGTTCTCCCACTTAAAAAGATGAGAGGCCTGTAATTTTCAACTCCCAATTTGCCTGTGTGAAAAAGTAATTGCTCCTACACTCAATAACTGGTTGTGCTTTAGCTGCAATGACTGCAACCAAATGCTTCCTGTAGTTGTTGATCAGACTCTAACATCGCTGTGGAGGAATTTTGCCTTACTCTTGCATACAGAACTGCTTTCATTCAGTGACTTGTGTGGGTTTGAACTGCTTGTTTCAAGTCTTGCCACAGCATCTCAATTAGAATTAGGTATAGACCTTGACTAGGCCCTTGAAAAACTTCATATTTGTTGCTTTTGAACCATTTTCATATAGACTTGATTGTGTGTTTGGATCATTGTCTTGCTGCATAACCCAGCTGTGCTTCAGCTTCAGCTCTCAGACGGGTGGCCTGACGTTCTTACTGTGGAATGTAGTGTTTGGTTTTCGCCAGACATAATGGGACCCATCTCATCCCAAAACTTTGCCAAATAGCACCTGGATGATCATCAAGACTCTTGGAAGAATGTTCTAGGAGAGATGGATGACAATGATCCGAAACACACAATGAAGTCTACATGAAAATCAACAGATTTGAAGTTTTGGAATCTTCTTGTCAAAGTCCAGACCTGTCGCTGAGTTAAAGCAGTTCTGCAAGGAAGAGTGGGCCAAAATTCCTCCACAGCGATGTGAGAGACTGATCAACAACTACAGGAAGTGTTTGGTTGGAGTCATTGCAGCTAAAAGTGGCACAACCAGTTATTGAGTGTAAGGGGGCAATTACTTTTTCACACAGGGACTGGGTGTTGCATAACATTGTTAATGAAATATGTATGTAATTGGTGTGTGATTTGTTCACCCAGGTTTCCTTTATCTAATATTAGGTTTGTGGTTAAGGATGTGATATTCACTATCAAAAATATGCAAAATTAGAGAAAATTACAAAGGGGGGGGCAAGTACGTTTTCACGGCACTTTATTGATTTATGGAATGATCATAATATGAAGATTCCAATAGAACAATGTTTAAAGTGAAATTCCTCCTAAGAGTTTAAAAGGTTAAAGGAAATAGTTCACACAAGTTGCAAATTAACTTTAACTTAATGATTGCTATGGAAAGTAGTAAATTGCCTTTAAAATCTAAATTATCAACAGAGCAATTCGCTTGTCAACAATCTCGGCCTATCTTTTGGTGATATGCAGTGTGTTACAGTTACATTAAGGCCACTAGAGGGCGCTTTGGTCATTTGACTTCAGGAATCTGAGCTCCAGATGCATTTAGAAGTTGTACTCAGGACTGGTTCTAGGCATAAGCAATGTAAGTGGTCCCTTTCTAGGGAGTTTTTCCTAGCCACCGTGCTTCTACACCTGCATTGCTTGCTGTTTGGGGTTTTAGGCTGAGTTTCTGTACAGCACTTTGAGATATCAGCTGATGTACGAAGGGCTATATAAATACATTTGATTTGATTTGGTCGTTTAAAGCCCCCGACAGCTAGGGGTCCCCCGACCACAAAAACAAACACATTTTTATTTATTTTTGATTTTTTGGGGTGTAACTCAGTCATGGTCTCAAATTAAAACTGATGTACTATTACTAAATTACTATTACTACTGTCCCTGACAGTCACTCAATTAGCCATTCCATTTGACTGACCCTGAGTACAGCCATGTCAGTAAAACAGTTTTAGATTGGTATTTGATCTAGCCAGCTACATAAACTTTTAACATCCGTACATCAGCTATTGTGAGCAGCAATACACAACTATAGAAACTAATCAATGTAATCAATAATGTACCTTGTTGTATCTTGCTGTATTGATACAAATCAAATGGTTAATGTAGGTTACCATGACACAATGAATTTACCCCCTGTATCCTTTAGAAAGAAAAACAGTATATTCTTGATCCATACTTTAACAATTTGCTAGTGGTTACTAGTTTCTCTGGTGTTTACTAGTAAAACTACTTGACATGAGAAGATAGAAAGACCTTTACAAAGATTTCTAAGGACAGTGAGAGTACAAACACAACAGGAAAAAAAGTATTTAGTGTTAAATGCTTTATTTGTCATAAACATAAATAATGTCTAATCTCCCATACAAAAGGTGGATGTTGATCTGGAACGGGATGTTGTAGAGTTGTGCGAACGTACTGGACGACCAAAGCTAGGATCAGATTTAGTAGGTGGCCATGGTGCTGGTCAGCCAGTCATTGAAGATGCACACCTGAAGGAAGAGAAGAAGAAGGGAGACATTAGTGGACACGCTCAATGGGAGGCAACATGAGAACCATCAATCAATATTTTATAGACTCAATGTCTTTTTCCTTCAGGAAACCAAAGTATGTCACAGTGATGTATGAATGTTGATGTTTTTCTCAAACACAACAGGAAAACAATTTTTCCGTCTTACCTTGGCATAGACACCGGGGTTACCGGGCTCGGCACAGCCATAACCCCAGGACACAACACCCTGGAGCTCACCATTGCACACCACAGGGCCACCAGAGTCACCCTGAGAGAGAGAGATAGTGATATTAATTGGTTATTTCATTCTCAATATATTCCTAATCAACTGAATATGTCATTTTAAAGTCATCCTTGTGATACCCCTGAATTGAGGTCAGTGTGGTAAGTACCTGGCAAGAGTCCTTGCCTCCCTCCAGGTATCCAGCGCAGAACATGGCGTTGGTGATCATGCCAGGGTAGGAGTTGTTACAGTCGCTGTAGGACAGGATGGGGATGTTCAGGCACTGCAGCTTGTCGCCATCTGCGGCTGTAAGGAGGGGATAGAGAGAGAGAGCGAGAGAGAGAAGGATGGAGGGTTATAGTTAGACATAATGGCAGTGTTTTTAATAGTAGGTTTACATTTGCTATGCCTGTAAACACACTCAGTCACCATGAAGATGACCAACTGGCACATGTAACCTTTGACCCAGGTTCTGCACTCACTGGAGCTCATGGTGTTGCCCCATCCAGAGACGGTACACATGGTGCCCGCGGGGGCACAGCTGGTGGGCAGAGCAACAGGCTGCACATAGGTGTTGAGGGTGGCGGGCTTGCTCAGCTTGATCAGCATGATGTCATTGTCGAGGTCGTAGGCGCTGTAGTTGGGGTGACGGATCACGCGGGATGAAGAGATGAACTGCTCGCTACCCTCAGTCACCTTGATGTTGTGCTCGCCCAGACGCACCTCCACACGGCTGAAAGAGAGAGAATTCATGTGAATGTGGAGTTCACTTGTGTCCTTTAGTTTCGCAAAAGTTAAGCTTATCAAATTGTTGCTAGTTGTTATTGACTCAATATGTTGCTAGTAGTTCACTTGGGAGTGTACTTACGACTTGTAGCAGTGAGCAGCAGACACAACCCAGTTCTCATTGACCAAGGAGCCACCACAGAAGTGGTACCCAGAGTTCAGAGACACCTGGTGGGGCTGGGAGTAGGCCTTGCACTCATACCCTCCAACGATCTTGTCGTCCTCCGTGGCGACTGTAAACAGAGAGCAGGCACATTCTTAACGATATTACCTCAGCTTTTGAGATGGAAAAGCATAGCACTATGATAAAACAACAACAACATATTTCTTAATAACGTCAAAAAAACACATTTGTGATGTTAGTGTCATTACACAGTCCTGTTCGTTTTCTATGATCATTATTATACTCACAAGCGGTTCCAATGAGCAGAACGAAGACCAGAGAAATCATGGTTGCTGTATGATCCTGTCGATGAAAGGGGTTAATCTGCACCTCTGGTATATATGCAGAATTGGGTGTGCCTCCCCGTTTAATGGAACTGTTTGATTGGTCAAGAGAAATCCAATCAGAGGCAAAAGGTGCACTGCCAAGGTCAGCATTATGACAAAGCATTTTCCATCATGGTGTGGTATGAAGTTGACCCTGAAGGCAGCAGAAAGCTAAATATATGTTTTCATTAGTCTCAGTACTTTTAAGTGCAGGTTCTTGCCATCTGGATTTGATTGAAATTCTTACAGGAGACAGTGATACATGTACAGTGCACTACAACTGCCAGTTTGAGATGGCCAGTATTCTCTGCAGTTCAGACTGTATCTTGACCTCAACATAACTGCAACACAGCTGTGTGGTTCACACGGTGGTATTCTCTTGGAGAAGTCGACAAACACAACTTTGCTGCTCACAAGGCCAAATTTAGCTTTGTAAACAAGTAATCTGGGTTTAAGGGGTTTTGTTGGAATGTCATGCAAGGCTGTCTTAAAAATAGATTTTGAATCATTACATAAGTTATACTGTATGCAATTAATATACAGTTAAACACTCAAAATAAGCAAACACTTGGGTAGTGCAGCTTATTATATTAATTATGAATATACCTTGACAGTAGATTAGTCTTCACCCTGTCTCAACTCTAATCTTACCCATAACCATAGATTCAACTCTAAACCTAGCTTCATGTCCAAGTCTCTGCTCAACCCAAACCCTAAACCCTAACCTCAACCCTAAATCTAACCCAAGCTTCTCTTCCACGTCACTGCTCAACCCTCAACCCTAACTAACCCTAGCTTCATGTCAACATCCTGGCTCAACCCAAACCCTAACCCTCAACCCTAACTAACCCTAGCTTCATGTCAACATCCTGGCTCAACCCAAACCCTCAACCCTAACTAACCCTAGCTTCATGTCAACATCCTGGCTCAACCCAAACCCTCAACCTTCAACACTAACCCTAACTTCATGTCCATATCCCTGCTCAACCCAAACCCTCAACCTTCAACCCTAACCCCCCTAACCCTAACTTCATGTCCACATCCCTGCTCAACCCAAACCCTCAACCCTCAACCCTAACTTCATGTCAACATCCCAGCTCAACTCTAGCCCAATACGTTTACCAACCTCAATTAAGTAAGAATAGTACAAGAATAATACATTTATCCATCTCTCAAAATAACAAGTTTACCCAACTGAAAATAATTAAACCAATCAATCAGTTTATCCAACTCATAATAAACATTTAACGTACTCATAATAACTCAATTTGGCTCAACCGTAACCGTAGCCTCAACACTAACACTAAAACTAACCATAACCCCAGCTTTATGTTTAACCCAGGCATGTGTTAGGTATGACAAAAATGGTACTGTACTAAATGACCAGTTAAAAAAAGTTATGATTACGGTGGCCCAGAGGGCGATTACCATATACACAGTGGGGCAAAAAAGTATTTAGTCAGCCACAAATTGTGCAAGTTCTCCCACTTAAAAAGATGAGAGGCCTGTAATTTTCAACTCCCAATTTGCCTGTGTGAAAAAGTAATTGCTCCTACACTCAATAACTGGTTGTGCTTTAGCTGCAATGACTGCAACCAAATGCTTCCTGTAGTTGTTGATCAGACTCTAACATCGCTGTGGAGGAATTTTGCCTTACTCTTGCATACAGAACTGCTTTCATTCAGTGACTTGTGTGGGTTTGAACTGCTTGTTTCAAGTCTTGCCACAGCATCTCAATTAGAATTAGGTATAGACCTTGACTAGGCCCTTGAAAAACTTCATATTTGTTGCTTTTGAACCATTTTCATGTAGACTTGATTGTGTGTTTGGATCATTGTCTTGCTGCATAACCCAGCTGTGCTTCAGCTTCAGCTCTCAGACGGGTGGCCTGACGTTCTTACTGTGGAATGCAGTGTTTGGTTTTCGCCAGACATAATGGGACCCATCTCATCCCAAAACTTTGCCAAATAGCACCTGGATGATCATCAAGACTCTTGGAAGAATGTTCTAGGAGAGATGGATGACAATGATCCGAAACACAAAATGAAGTCTACATGAAAATCAACAGAATTGAAGTTTTGGAATCTTCTTGTCAAAGTCCAGACCTGTCGCTGAGTTAAAGCAGTTCTGCAAGGAAGAGTGGGCCAAAATTCCTCCACAGCGATGTGAGAGACTGATCAACAACTACAGGAAGTGTTTGGTTGGAGTCATTGCAGCTAAAAGTGGCACAACCAGTTATTGAGTGTAAGGGGGCAATTACTTTTTCACACAGGGACTGGGTGTTGCATAACATTGTTAATGAAATATGTATGTAATTGGTGTGTGATTTGTTCACCCAGGTTCCCTTTATCTCTTATTAGGTTTGTGGTTAAGGATGTGATATTCACTATCAAAAATATGCAACATTAGAGAAAATTACAAAGGGGGGGGGGCAAGTACGTTTTCACGGCACTTTATTGATTTATGGAATGATCATAATATGAAAATTCCAATAGAACAATGTTTAAAGTGAAATTCCTCCTAAGAGTTTAAAAGGTTAAAGGAAATAGTTCACACAAGTTGCAAATTAACTTTAACTTAATGATTGCTATGGAAAGTAGTAAATTGCCTTTAAAATCTAAATTATCAACAGAGCAATTCGCTTGTCAACAATCTCGGCCTATCTTTTGGTGATATGCAGTGTGTTACAGTTACATTAAGGCCACTAGAGGGCGCTTTGGTCATTTGACTTCAGGAATCTGAGCTCCAGATGCATTTAGAAGTTGTACTCAGGACTGGTTCTAGGCATAAGCAATGTAAGTGGTCCCTTTCTAGGGAGTTTTTCCTAGCCACCGTGCTTCTACACCTGCATTGCTTGCTGTTTGGGGTTTTAGGCTGTGTACAGCACTTTGAGATATCAGCTGATGTACAAAGGGCTATATAAATACATTTGATTTGATTTGGTCGTTTAAAGCCCCCGACAGCTAGGGGTCCCCCGACCACAAAAACAAACACATTTTTATTTATTTTTGATTTTTTTGGGGTGTAACTCAGTCATGGTCTCAAATTGCTACTGATGTAATATTACTAAATTACTATTACTACTGTCCCTGACAGTCACTCAATTAGCCATTCCATTTGACTGACCCTGAGTACAGCCATGTCAGTAAAACAGTTTTAGATTGGTATTTGATCTAGCCAGCTACATAAACTTTTAACATCCGTACATCAGCTATTGTGAGCAGCAACGCATCAATACACAACTATAGAAACTAATCAATGGAATCAATAATGTACCTTGTTGTATCTTGCTGTATTGATACAAATCAAATGGTTAATGTAGGTTACCATGACACAATGAATTTACCCCCTGTATCCTTTAGAAAGAAAAACAGTATATTCTTGATCCATACTTTAACAATTTGCTAGTGGTTACTAGTTTCTCTGGTGTTTACTAGTAAAACTACTTGACATGAGAAGATAGAAAGACCTTTACAAAGATTTCTAAGGACAGTGAGAGTACAAACACAACAGGAAAAAAAGTATTTAGTGTTAAATGCTTTATTTGTCATAAACATAAATAATGTCTAATCTCCCATACAAAAGGTGGATGTTGATCTGGAACGGGATGTTGTAGAGTTGTGCGAACGTACTGGACGACCAAAGCTAGGATCAGACTTAGTAGGTGGCCATGGTGCTGGTCAGCCAGTCATTGAAGATGCACACCTGAAGGAAGAGAAGAAGAAGGGAGACATTAGTGGACACGCTCAATGGGAGGCAACATGAGAACCATCAATCAATATTTTATAGACTCAATGTCTTTTTCCTTCAGGAAACCAAAGTATGTCACAGTGATGTATGAATGTTGATGTTTTCCTCAAACACAACAAGAAAACAATTTTTCCGTCTTACCTTGGCATAGACACCGGGGTTACCGGGCTCGGCACAGCCATAACCCCAGGACACAACACCCTGGAGCTCACCATTGCACACCACAGGGCCACCAGAGTCACCCTGAGAGAGAGAGATAGTGATATTAATTGGTTATTTCATTCTCAATATATTTCTAATCAACTGAATAAGTCATTTTAAAGTCATCCTTGTGATACCCCTGAATTGAGGTCAGTGTGGTAAGTACCTGGCAAGAGTCCTTGCCTCCCTCCAGGTATCCAGCGCAGAACATGGCGTTGGTGATCATGCCAGGGTAGGAGTTGTTACAGTCGCTGTAGGACAGGATGGGGATGTTCAGGCACTGCAGCTTGTCGCCATCTGCGGCTGTAAGGAGGGGATAGAGAGAGAGAGCGAGAGAGAGAAGGATGGAGGGAGGAAGGTAGAAGGAGGAGAGTTATAGTTAGACATAATGGCAGTGTTTTTAATAGTAGGTTTACATTTGCTATGCCTGTAAACACACTCAGTCACCATGAAGATGACCAACTGGCACATGTAACCTTTGACCCAGGTTCTGCACTCACTGGAGCTCATGGTGTTGCCCCATCCAGAGACGGTACACATGGTGCCCGCGGGGGCACAGCTGGTGGGCAGAGCAACAGGCTGCACATAGGTGTTGATGGTGGCGGGCTTGCTCAGCTTGATCAGCATGATGTCATTGTCGAGGTCGTAGGCGCTGTAGTTGGGATGACGGATCACGCGGGATGAAGAGATGAACTGCTCGCTACCCTCAGTCACCTTGATGTTGTGCTCGCCCAGACGCACCTCCACACGGCTGAAAGAGAGAGAATTCATGTGAATGTGGAGTTCACTTGTGTCCTTTAGTTTCGCAAAAGTTAAGCTTATCAAATTGTTGCTAGTTGTTATTGACTCAATATGTTGCTAGTAGTTCACTTGGGAGTGTACTTACGACTTGTAGCAGTGAGCAGCAGACACAACCCAGTTCTCATTGACCAAGGAGCCACCACAGAAGTGGTACCCAGAGTTCAGAGACACCTGGTGGGGCTGGGAGTAGGCCTTGCACTCATACCCACCAACGATCTTGTCGTCCTCCGTGGCGACTGTAAACAGAGAGCAGGCACATTCTTAACGATATTACCTCAGCTTTTGAGATGGAAAAGCATAGCACTATGATAAAACAACAACAACATATTTCTTAATAACGTCAAAAAAACACATTTGTGATGTTAGTGTCATTACACAGTCCTGTTCGTTTTCTATGATCATTATTATACTCACAAGCGGTTCCAATGAGCAGAACGAAGACCAGAGAAATCATGGTTGCTGTATGATCCTGTCGATGAAAGGGGTTAATCTGCACCCCTGGTATATATGCAGAATTGGGTGTGCCTCCCCGTTTAATGGAACTGTTTGATTGGTCAAGAGAAATCCAATCAGAGGCAAAAGGTGCACTGCCAAGGTCAGCATTATGACAAAGCATTTTCCATCATGGTGTGGTATGAAGTTGACCCTGAAGGCAGCAGAAAGCTAAATATATGTTTTCATTAGTCTCAGTACTTTTAAGTGCAGGTTCTTGCCATCTGGATTTGATTGAATTTCTTACAGGAGACAGTGATAAATGTACAGTGCACTACAACTGCCAGTTTGAGATGGCCAGTATTCTCTGTAGTTCAGACTGTATCTTGACCTCAACATGACTGCAACACAGCTGTGTGGTTCACACGGTGTTATTCTCTTGGAGAAGTCGACAAACACAACTTTGCTGCTCACAAGGCCAATTTTAGCTTTGTAAACAAGTAAACTTGGTTTAAGGGGTTTTGTTGGAAAGTCATTCAAGGTTGTCTTAAAAATAGACTCTGTATACCTTATATGGCCATGAGTTCATTACATAAGTTGTATAACCATAAATTCCTACAAAAATCATTATGCTGTATGCAGTTAATATGCAGTAAAACAATCAAAATAAGCACACACTTGGGTAGTGTAATGTATTATATTAGGTATTAACACTATTCAAATAAACAGTTGTACTTCGACAGTAAATTAAAGTCTACACCCTGGCTTAATCCTAATCTTACCCATATCTCTCAACCCTAACCCTACCTTCATTTCACGTCCCAGCTCAACCTGAAACCTTCCCACAACCCTACCCCTAGCTTCTGTTCCAAATCCCTAATCAACCCAAACCCTAACCCTCTATCCTAACCATAACACTAGCTCTTGTCCACATCCCTGTTCAACCCAAACCCTAACCCTAGCTTCATGTCCACATCCCTGCTCAACCCTAACCCTCAACCCTAACCCTAGCTTCATGTCCACATCCCGGCTCAACCCAAACCTTAAATCTCAACCCTAAACCTAACCCTATCTTCGTGTCCACATCCCTGCTCAACCCAAACCCTAACCCTCAACCCTAACCCTAGCTTCATGTCCACATCCCAGTTCAAGCCTAACCTCAAACTTAACCCTAGCTTCATGTCCACATCCCAGTTCAAGCCTAAACCTCAAACTTAACCCTAGCTTCATGTCCACATCCCAGCTCAACCCTAACCTCAACCCTAACCATAATATGTTTACCAACCTCAATTCGAAATACCAGTATACCTCCATGGACCAGGATATCCTGCGCCGGCTCTGCGTACTGTGAGTCTGCACAGCCCTGTGCGTCCTGTGCCAGCACCCTGCATTTGCAGGGCAAGCATAACCATCCAGTCAGGACGGGTTGTGTCAGCTCTCCACTCCAGACCTCCAGTACGCCTCCCCAGCCCAGTACGCCCTGTTCCTCCTCCCCACACAAGCTTGCCAGTTTGGTGTAGCGCCATTTCCGTCCCTATTTTCTGGAAGCTTGCTTCAGGAGTTGGGTATTTCTGTATACCAGGGAGCTAGTTTCTTATGACAAATGTTTTTATATTTTAGTGGTGCGAGGTTAAATTTAGTTCCTCAGTTAGGTGGTTAAGACTTTTGGGGTTGGTCTGTGGACTTTTCCATGTGAATATTAAAATCATTGATATAAGTCATTCCTACAGCATTTGCTTGCAGAAGCCATGAGAAAATTGTCCGGCTGTGGAGACCACTTCTTACATGTCGGTTACATGTCACTTCATTGAAGATTTTTCAACGTCTAGCTGTTGTCATGACGTTGGCCTGGGCGGTAGGTTTATGACAGTCATAAATACCTCTTCCCCCCTTTTTCCTCTCTCTACCCTACTGAGGTTACATTTGCAAAACCCTTGGTTAATTTAGAGATTCTGGGAACATCAGAAGGTGGGGGGAAATTAACTATATTCTGGTAATGCGACCAATTGAACATATGCGGTGGTACTTAATGAATATGATGTCCGTTCGGTTGTCATCTGAGACATTCTCATCAATGATAAGATGACAAACTCTACAGTGGAAAGTCTACACATCAGAGTTATCGGATTCACATGGAATTGTTGTTCAATTTAAATGTTTGAATATGAAATTATTTGTGATGGGATGAAATGTGATTTTAGCTTCTAAAATGTGAGATTTGGGTTTTCATAAGATAGGGCTCTGCTCAATCAGTGGCCCACCCCTGTGAAGGGACATGGGCTATAAAACTTTTCAAACACACCCTCCTCTCCCTTCCTATATAATCCCTTGACGACAATATAACTATCTGTTTTGAGGACGACAGTCCTATGTCAGAATGGTTCAGATAATAACTACAGAATGAAGCCAACATCAACGTGAGCTTTGTATGAACTTTGAACTCTTATTCACTACAGAAGTGATACCTCCTAGCCGTTGAGTTAGCAACAGCAGATGCAAACGAGGGTTAGGAAGGAACAGACAGAGTATTCCGTCTATTGTCGTGGAAATTTCCTCTATTTACCAAATCATGAGCGCAAACCACAACACAAGTCAGAGTTAGTTATCAAAGTCCATCTTTAATTATATGAGCTCTATCACAACCCTGTGACTCTCAGATCAATTCAGTGTCTATCAATGAATTCTCTGAGAGCCCCTTACACATTGCAGCTGAGATCCTTTAATAGCAAAAAACACACATAGTCAGACAGCATAGACATAATAAATCGTTCAGCTTTGTCTCCTTACTCAAACCCAGAACCATAAACCAATCCTCCATATCAACAGGCATATATCAAATCCATCCTTTCTTGACAAGATCACAGAGACACACTGACTGGCACACAGACATTGTGGAGCCAAGAGATACACGCTTGACCTCTCCCCTCTCTCCAGCCCAAACAACTTAGTCTTGACATAGAACAGATACTGCAAATGGCCACCACTATAGTACAACAAAATACATTCTTATGAGAAATAACTCATAAGCATATGATGAATATAAAACATCTTACCTATGTTACCAACCAATTCTGATTATTCCCCAACACTATCACCCAACGACGTTACTACAACGTATCCAATTGACAACCAGAGACATTCTTCAAAGGACTCGGTTGGGCAACACGGCCTTCCATCTACCACCAACCTACCGAAGCGCAGCCCAGAGTAAAAATTTATTGCATTTTCCTTTTCCAAATGGGCGGTAGTTTAGAATGCATAAGATACTGTATTTGCGATAGCACAGCTTCAGCCTTTGTTCCTCAGTCTTCCCGCTCCTTCAATCAAACCCAGCCCCTTTTCTTTTGTGTAACAAGTCGTCATATCTGTTCTGCCCGCCAGGGACGTTTTCCTTTATGACGTCATTTGTAATCAAGTTATGATTTCATTATGTGTATGTGTAATTCTGTGTGATTAGTTAGGTATTTAGTATATAAATGATTAAACCCAATTTTGTATTGCTGATTCAACTTGTTAGCCAGGGTTCGTGCAGATAACCAAGAATTTACAACTTTCCGATGAGACTGAATGACAATTAATATTGACTGCTATTGATGTAAAATATTACTAAGAGTTTATTCGGAAAATAACAGCTCTATAAATATTATTTTGTGGTGCCCAACTCTCTAGTTAATTACATTTACATGATTAGTTAAATCAGATAATATTCATTAGGGATAAATTATTTTATAGAATAGCATGTCATATCACTTAATCCGGCATAGCCAAAGACACGACACTGTCTTCTGGACTGCTTTGAGTTCAGCGACAGACACACCTCAGAGAACTTGGCAGAGGAACTGTTGAGAGTGGCCAGAGAATGGCAAATAGATGGACAAGTGGTCTGTTGTGTTAGCGACAATGCAGCTAACATATCCAAAGCCATGAACATTTTAGAATGAACCCATCATCCATGTCTTGCCCACACAATCAACCTGATTGTAAGAGATGCTCTGAAGGTGATGAAGCCCACTGTGGACAAAATGAAAGCAGTTGTGGAATACTTCCACAGGAGCACAGTAGGTGCTAAAAAACTAAAGTCTACACAATGACAGATGGGGATGCTTGAGCTGAGGCCCAAACAAGACTGTACTACTAGGTGGAATTCAACATTTTATATGTTGAAGAGGTTTCTTGTGTCAAAGGATGCCATCATCTCTACCCTGGCCAATGTCAATGCACCTGTTGATGCTCTGACCCAAGAGGAATGGGAGGTGGTGGAGGAGGTGTGCAGAGTCCTGGACCCTTTGAGCAGGTCACTGTGGAGCCAGTGGAGAGAGGTACGGTAAGCAGTTACTACTACATCATTATTTAATCCAGTATTATATACAGTGCCTTGCGAAAGTATTCGGCCCCCTTGAACTGTGAAGAATCAACAACAAGTGGGACACAATCATGAAGTGGAACGACATTTATTGGATATTTCTAACTTTTTTAACAAATCAAAAACTGAAAAATTGGGCGTGCAAAATTATTCAGCCCCCTTAAGTTAATACTTTGTAGCGCCACCTTTTGCTGCGATTACAGCTGTAAGTCGCTTGAGGTATGTCTCTATCAGTTTTGCACATCGAGAGACTGAAATTTTTTCCCATTCCTCCTTGCAAAACAGCTCGAGCTCAGTGAGGTTGGATGGAGAGCATTTGTGAACAGCAGTTTTCAGTTCTTTCCACAGATTCTCGATTGGATTCAGGTCTGGACTTTGACTTGGCCATTCTAACACCTGGATATGTTTATTTTTGAACCATTCCATTGTAGATTTTGCTTTATGTTTTGGATCATTGTCTTGTTGGAAGACAAATCTCCGTCCCAGTCTCAGGTCTTTTGCAGACTCCATCAGATTTTCTTCCAGAATGGTCCTGTATTTGGCTCCATCCATCTTCACATCAATTTTAACCATCTTCCCTGTCCCTGCTGAAGAAAAGCAGGCCCAAACCATGATGCTGCCACCACCATGTTTGACAGTGCGGATGGTGTGTTCAGGGTGATGAGCTGTGTTGCTTTTACGCCAAACATAACGTTTTGCATTGTTGCCAAAAAGTTCAAAGCTCACAGACAATATTTTTACAGTTTTGGAAACTTTAGAGTGTTTTCTATCCTAAGCTATCCAGGGCTATACATTTGGGTTAGGTTTTTTTCTCGCCTGAGTAGCCTCGTTTCACTTCCAAAAATATAATTAACCCATCTAGTGTTCAGCGAAATAACAACACAATGTCAAATACAGGTAGCCTAGTCAAATGATTAACATCCAATCACATGAACCGTTACTCTCTCACAGCAATTCCACTAACGGTTCGTAGTTAGCCAAATGTAGCTGTTGTTCATTCCGTTTGTTCAAAAATGGATAAATGGTAAAAAAATAAGGCCCTTGTCCATAGGGAAACATTTATTTATTTATTTATTTCACCTTTATTTAACCAGGTAGGCAAGTTCTCATTTACAATTGCGACCTGGCCAAGATAAAGCAAATCAGTTTGACACATACTACAACACAAAGTTACACATGGAGTAAAACAAACATACAGTCAATAATACAATAGAAAAATAAGTCTATATACAATGTGGGCAAATGAGGTGAGATAAGGGAGGTAAATGCAAAAAAAGGCCATGGTGGCGAAGTAAATAGAATATAGCAAGTAAAACACTGGAATGGTAGATTTGCAGTGGAAGAATGTGCATAGAAATAGAAATAATGGGGTGCAAAGGAACCAAAAAAGCCAAATAAATAAATAAATACAGTAGCGGAAGAGGTAGTTGTTTGGGCTAAATTATAGATGGGCTATGTACAGGTGCAGTAATCTGTGAGCTGCTCTGACAGGTGGTGCTTAAAGCTAGTGAGGGAGATAAGTGTTTCCAG
Organism: Oncorhynchus kisutch; assembly: GCF_002021735.2. Lineage (NCBI taxonomy): Eukaryota > Metazoa > Chordata > Actinopteri > Salmoniformes > Salmonidae > Oncorhynchus > Oncorhynchus kisutch. The sequence goes on along the minus strand of NC_034186.2, from coordinate 71,006,955 downwards.
TTTCAGAGATTTTTGTAGTTCGTTCCAGTCATTGGCAGCAGAGAACTGGAAGGAGAGGCGGCCAAAGGAAGAATTGGTTTTGGGGGTGAGCAGAAAGATATACCTGCTGGAGCACGTGCTACAGGTGGGTGCTGCTATGGTGACCAGCGAGCTGAGATAAGGGGGGACTTTACCTAGCAGGGTCTTGTAGATGACCTGGAGCCAGTGGGTTTGGCGACGAGTATGAAGCGAGGGCCAGCCAACGAGAGTGTACAGGTCGCAGTGATGGGTAGTATATGGGGCTTGGTGACAAAACGGATGGCACTGTGATAGACTGCATCCAATTTATTGAGGAGGGTATTGGAGGCTATTTTGTAGATGACATCGCCAAAGTCGAGGTTCAGTAGGATGGTCAGTTTTACAAGGGTATGTTTGGCAGCATGAGTGAAGGATGCTTTGTTGCGAAATAGGAAGCCAATTCTAGATTTATCTTTGGATTGGAGATGTTTGATGTGAGTCTGTAAGGAGAGTTTACAGTCTAACCAAACACCTAGGTATTTGTAGTTGTCCACATATTCTAAGTCAGAACTGTCCAGAGTAGTGATGCTGGACAGGCGGGCAGGTGCAGGCAGTGATCGGTTGAAAAGCATGCATTTAGTTTTACTTGTATGTAAGAGCAGTTGGAGGCCACGGAAGGAGAGCTGTATGGCATTGAAGCTCATCTGGAGGGTTGTTAACACAGTGTCCAAAGAAGGGCCAGAAGTATACAGAATGGTGTTGTCTGCGTAGAGGTGGATCAGAAACTCACCAGCAGCAAGATCAGCATACCAGCTCTACCAGCAGTACTACACCTGCACCTGTCGACAACACAAGTTCTTCTGCTTCCATGAGCACATCCAATGCTAGCATCAGTAATTCTACATTTGTTGTTAGCCCAGCTAGCATGGATACTGACAGTTGTGAATCTGATGTAGCAGAAGAGCTACTGCCCCCTTCCCCGGGAAAACACCGAACAACAGACAGGGACGTTGGACCATCGAAGAAGCGCTAATAGGATGAGAACTACATTTATTTGGGGTTCACTTACAGTATATTGGGAGTAGTGCCTTTCCTCAGCCACAATGTGTTATATGTGCAAAAGTACTATCTCACAACTCAATGAAACCTTCAGAAACAAAACATGGCAATTTGAAAAATGAGCCATGGGAGTTTTTTGATCGAGAATTAAGATGACTTTCGAGTAGTAAGACATGTATAAAAGCAACAGATACCATTTAATAAGAAGGGGGTGGAAGCGTCTTATATGGTGAGCTACCGAGTGGTTAGGACAGGCAAGCCCCATACTATTGTGGAGGACTTAATTCTATGATATGGCTGGAACAATGCTGGGGGAAAAGACCTAAAAAATGATACAGACAATGCCTTCATCAAATAACATTGTTTCACGATGCATCAGTGACATGGCAGGAGATGCTTTGAAACAATTACTGCTTTGCATACAAGCCAGTGAATTCTATGCGTTACAGCTGGATGAGTCAACAGACGTGGGCGTCTGGCACAGCTCCTGGTATATGTCCTTTACGTTCATGGGGGGGTCAATTAAGGAAGACATCCTCTTCTGCAAACAACTGGAAACCAGGACAACAGGAGAGGATATTTTTAAAGTACTGGACAGCTTTGTGACATAAAATGAACTTCGGTGGTCAAGATGTGTTGGTATCTGTACTGATGGCACAAAAGCCATGATAGGGAGACATAGTGGAGTGGTAACACACGTGCAAACAGTTGCTCCCGACACCACTTGGGTACCCTGCAGCATCCATCGAGATGCTCTTGCTGCCAGGGGAATGCCTGACAGATTGAAAGATGTTTTGGACACTACAGTGAAAATGGTTAACTTTGTTAAAGCAAGGCCCCTGAACTCTCGTGTATTTTCTGCACTATGCAATGATATGGGCAGCGACCATGTAACACTTTTACAACATACAGAATTGCGCTGGTTATCAAGGGGCAAAGTATTGACACGTTTTTTTTAAATTGAGAGACGAGCTTAAAGTTTTCTTTACTGACCATAATTTTCTCTTGTCTGACCGCTTGCATGATGACGAGTTTCTCACACGACTGACCTGTCTGGGTGATGTTTTTTCTCACCTGAATGATCTGAATCTAGGATTACAGGGACTCTCCACAACTATATACAATCTCCGGGACAAAATTGAGGCTATGATTAAGAAGTTGGAGGTCTTCACTGTCTGCATTCACAAGGACAACACACAGGTCTTTCGATCATTCCATCAAGCTTACGGACAATGTCAAATGTGATATAGCGAAGCACCTGAGTGAGTTGAGTGCGCAATTACGCAGGTACTTTCCCGAAATGAATGACACAAACAACTAGATTGGTTATCCCTTTCATGCCCTGCTTCCAGTCCACTTACTGATATCTGAACAGGAGAGCCTCATCGAAAATGCAGCAAGCAGCTCCTCGTTAAGGCACACACCTGTCACCAGTGTTAGGCGCATAATGACACTCACCTGGACTTTGTGTCAGTCCTGTTCTTTTTTCTATGATCATTATGATACTCACAAGCGGCTCCAATGAGCAGAACAAAGACCAGACCAGAGAAATCTTGGTTGCTTTATAATCCTCTCCAGCCTACAGAGGGTGGGTTGAGTGAAAACAGCTACCCCTCTGACGTCTACATTGAAGTCACCATCTAGTTTCCAGCTGAAGTGGTGGGTGTCCAGAAGTATTAGTATTCCCAGAGCCCCCAACACATGATGACTCTTCCATGCTCTTGAGAACAAACTCCAACATGTTCTCTGTGCTAGGGAAGCTGTGTGAAAAGCTGGACCGTGCGACGCAAGTGGGTGTACCCCATCAGAACTCCAACCGCCTAATGGCCTACCACCAGAGGGAAAGAGAGAACACTCTGAGGGAGGAGGGACCCATAGGGTTCCTTAAACACACCTCTGGGAGGCCCTTGACTTTTCCCCCCTGGCTGAAGCAGAGATTGAAGTCTGTAAGGAGTTCACCAAAGCAACAAGACTCACACTGTCCTGGTCGAGCATTTAAGCTCGGAATGTATTGAGTAAATGGAAGGCAATCACGTTTGCAGGCACTGATAAGGGTGGAGAGATGTGGTTTAGTCAGGAATGGGGGGCCGAGGTCAGGTCACAATAACGGACAGTTTATGGCCCGCATCATGTAACCTCCTGCCTAGCAATAAAGATGTAATGTTTAGATGGAAGGAGGACACAACACCCACATCTGTGTATATATACTACCACTGGTGGAAACATGTATTTGCCTGTGCAGCTGTATGACCCAAATGGTGAATAAACCTGGATTGAGCTTTACTAATCGTCCTTGAATTTTACAAGGTTAATTTAGAACCTAACACTTCCCAGAGAAGCCGGTGCATCACCCAGAAAATAAAAGATGAAGGCATGCAGCCTTGGGGGGAACTGTACTCTGCTCAATCCTGACCTGTTCGACTTCGGTGACTCTGCTGTGCTATCTGACTGTAGAGAGCTCCCGAGAAGACGACTGAGTGAGAGAGCCAAAGCATTTTAACTGAATGAGTGGGATGTAGGGTGTGCTAAAAGAGTGGAGCATCAGATGAGGATGATCGCCCATTCAGAGAGGTCTCGCAGAATCGCTCCTGCAGATGTAGAGGATGTCCGAAAGCACCTGGAAGATCTGCTGGAGGCTGGAATCATCTTGATGTAATGTATCACTAGCCACTTTAAACAATGCCACTTTTATATGTTTACATACCCTACATTACTCATCTCATATGTATATACTGTACTCGATACCATCTACGGCATCTTGCCTATGCCATTCTATACCATCACTCATTCAGATATTTTTTTATGTACATATTCTTATTCATTCCTTTACACTTGTGTGTATAAGGTAGTTGTTGTGAAATTGTTGGATATTACTGCATTGTTGGAACTAGAAGCACAAGCATTTCGCTACACTCGCATTAACATCTGCTAACCATGTGTATGTGACAAATAACATTTGATTTGATTTAATGACACAAAGAACATCAGTAACATCCTCATAGTGACAGATCACTTCACTCGCTACGCCCAAGCTTACGCCACTTAAGATCAGGAAGCCAGCACTGTGGCCAGGGTGCTTTGGGAGAAGTTCTTTGCCATTATGGCCTGCCGTCCTGCATAAACTCTGACCAGGGCATCAGTGCAGAAACTTTGAAAGTAGACTCATCCGGGAGGTCCTTCAGCTGGCTGGGTGAAGAAGTCCGGTACATCGCCATACCATCACTTCACCTCATTACAGTGTTTTCTTGCACCCCACACACCTCATACTTCTGAGAGTTTTTTTGGTTTGAAGGTGTGTTTTTATATGCCTGCGCTTTACTGTTGCATAGTGTTAAGAGAAGTTACAGCTCAAGGTGTGTCTTAAACTGTGTTATATGTCAAATTCATTGTGATGCCTAATCTTATGTATAACTTGTCGGGATGTCAGGTTTTCCTAGTGAGGGGTGAATGTAACCCCCTGTAAAGACTGGATTTACTTTATTCTAATCTTGAACTTTCCGCGTCCCTGTACAGAACTGTCCGCATCCATGTACGGTGTGGCGTGAAGTAGATTGGGCGGGTACGTGCGTATTGGATGGAGGTGATCTTGGAGAACAGTGACGGAGTTCGCTAGAGTGTTGTGACACCGAAGTTGATTGCTCAATTTGCTTTTGTTTAATAGGCCGGGGCAGTATGAGTATAGCCAACTCCATTTCACTCGCTATACTTGTTTAATGTTGTGGTTCACCGGATTTGTCATCCTCCTCGAGGGACAGACGAACAACATGCTGGCTAGACAAACTAGTCAGTACAGCTAGCTACTCAACCCGCAGCATCCCAGTGTTCCTACCGCTACATCATCCCCAGCTGCCTTCAGTTATTGTGCAAGTTACCTCACAGCACCAATGTAACAGTTTTGCTTCAGTCCCTCTCCTCACCCCGCCCTGGACTTGAACCAGGGACCCTCTAAACACATTGACACTTGCCTCCCACGAAGCATTGCTACCTATCGCTCCACAAAAGCCACAGCCCTTGCAGAGCAAGGGAAACAACTACAGTACTTCAAGTTCTCAGAGCGAGTGACTTCACAAATTGAAATGTTACTAGCGCGCACTGCTAACTAGCTAGCCATCTCACCAGTGGCGTGCCTGGGGCCTGGGCCTTCAGTGAGGTCCTACAGAGTCCCACCCTAATTAATCCACCTCTTATTACCATCATTATGATGCCATGGCTCTAGACACTATACATTTAGACAGAAACGCAGTATAACCAGGCGTTGCGTCACCTTGAAATTGACATTTTTATTCAGAGAATTGCAGGGGAAGAGTACAATACAGTACAGTTCAACTAATAGGCAAGAACATAGTCGAGTGCAACAGAGTTATATTAATATTCTTCTTCTATCCATTTCTGGTCCACAAACTTTGAGCTTTAAGTCAAAAAATAATAATGACAGTTCCTGTTTACCCAAAAACATGACCCAATCAGTGGGTCTTTTCAATATTTCCCTATTTTTCTTCACCTTTTCATTGTGCAGCTTCGTTGCCCTGCGCGCTTGTTCGTTGAGCTGTAGATCCACTCGGGTGTCCCCAAAAGTTTTCAAAAGCACCATTGCTTGTAAGTGCCCAGCTGTACTTTGGTGTCTCGTTGCTGCCTTGCTTAGACAACTCAAGTTTGCAAAGCCAGTGTGGCTCCAAACACCAAATCGATCACTTGCAAATAATAGGCATTCCCCGCAGTACAGTTTGCAGTGCTTCTCGGAGCCTGTGAGCCATTGATAGCGCTCGTAGTTGGAACTTTGAAAGTGGTGAACGAACCCCTTTCCCGCCTGTGACAGGGGTCCTGACAATGTCTAACTTTTCTTGAAAAGTTTGTCTTGAGAATGGTGTTATAATTATATCCTCGACCAAATCGATATCTTCTCCTCCTTCCGCCATTGTGGGTTGAAAAAACAGCTTAGTAGTACGCAAATTAATTTGTTTATCAAATTCAGTTTCCTAGTTCTGCATAGCCCTGCCCATAGGACATAGGCCTCTCAATATTGGTAATCCAATCAAGACGTGCACGCACTACGCCTGCTAGCTGGCTCCTGTGTAACACTGGAGCCAGCCAGCAGGCGTACAATAGCCAATCAACTCTAAAGCTGATTGGTTGACACTAAATTTTCATTTTCATTCACTTTAAGCTACAATCGCCCGCAATGTTGATTCTGAAGGCCTGAGGGCAGATTTTAGACCCCTGGCAACACATGATGGCTGAATATGATTGGATAAAAGATCTAACATAAAGACCAGCCCTCCAAATCTCAACCTGGGGTTGGAAGCAGTGCAACCAAGAGGAAAGCTATGAAATGAAGAGTATAACTCTCACTCTGGGGAATAAATTAATACATATTTGTGGGAAAATATGATAGAATAAATGATATTCTGATGATGGCCAGCAGAGAAGGCCTTGCTGGCCCTGATGGCCCACCACTGCATCTCACACAGGTTACAGTTGTAACACATCACTTCTCTCTGAACTGTATGCAACCATAACCCCATAGAATACATAACTGATGTTTGCACTGAAATAGAAAATGTGATATATTACATTTCCAATATAAGGATGTCCATATATAATTCCTCCTAACAGTTTAATTTGTTAAAGGGATAGCTCAACCAAATAAAAAATACAATTTGTCTTAATGATTGCTATAGAGCAGGGGTATTCAACTCTTACCCTACAATGTCCAGAACCTGCTGGTTTTCTATTCTAGAGTTGAGGGCTAACCCTAAGTAGTAAATTGTCTTTCTAAAGCAAAATGATCAACAGAGCAATGCGCTTGTCAACAATGCACATATGATTGAATCATGGTTATAGTGTTTGTTTACAAATTACATTGTTTACAAACAATGGAGTAAAATATGTTGCATTCTTTTATTATGATTTTTAAAATGTAAATTGGATTTAACTAGGCAAGTCAGTTAAGAACAAATTCTTATTTACAATGACGGCCTGGCAAAAGGCCTCCTGAGGGGACGGGGGCTGGGATTAAAAATAAACAATGCAATAAAAATATAGGACAAAACACACGACGACAAGAGAGACAACACTACGTAAAGAGAGACCTTAGACAACAGCATAGCATGGCAGCAACACATGACAACACAACATGGCAGCAACACATGACAACACAACATGGTAGCAACACATGACAACACAACATGGCAGCAACACATGACAACACAACATGGCAGCAACACATGACAACACAACATGGCAGCAACACATGACAACACAACATGGCAGCAACACATGACAACACAACATGGCAGCAACACATGACAACACAACATGGTAGCAACACATGACAACACAACATGGCAGCAACACATGACAACACAACATGGCAGCAACACATGACAACACAACATGGTAGCAACACATGACAACACAACATGGCAGCAACACATGACAACACAACATGGCAGCAACACATGACAACACAACATGGTAGCATCACATGACAACACAACATGGTAGCAACACATGACAACACAACATGGTAGCAACACATGACAACACAACATGGTAGCAACACATGACAACACAACATGGCAGCAACACATGACAACACAACATGGCAGCAACACATGACAACACAACATGGTAGCAACACATGACAACACAACATGGCAGCAACACATGACAACACAACATGGTAGCAACACATGACAACACAACATGGCAGCAACACATGACAACACAACATGGCAGCAACACATGACAACACAACATGGTAGCAACACATGACAACACAACATGGTACAAAGATTATTGGGCACAGACAACAGCACAAAGGGCAAGAAGGTAGAGACAACAACAATACATCACGCGAAGCAGCCGCAACTGTCAGTAAGAGTGTTACAGAGAGAGAGAGAGAGAGAGAGAGAGAGAGAGAGAGAGAGAGAGAGAGAGAGAGAGTTATATACAACTCAAATTTCTGTATTAATTGAACTGAAAAAGTACATTTAAAGTCATCATTGTGGTACCACTGAATTGAGGTGAGTACCTGGCAAGAGTCCTTGCCAGGTGATCATGCCAGGGTAGGAGTTGTTACAGTCGCTGTAGGACAGGATGGGGATGTTCAGGCACTGAAGCTTGTTCTTGTCAGCGGCTGTAAGGAAAAGCAGACAGAGGAATGGAGAGAGGGAGAAGGAGGAGTGTTATGGTAGAAGGAGGAGAGTTATGGGAGAAGGAGGAGAGTTATGGGAGAAGGAGGAGAGTTATGGGAGAAGGAGGAGAGTTATGGGAGAAGGAGGAGAGTTATGGGAGAAGGAGGAGAGTTATGGGAGAAGGAGGAGAGTTATGGGAGAAGGAGGAGAGATATGATAGAAGGAGGAGAGATATGGTTATAGATAATGGCATTGTGTTTCTAATAGTATATTTTCAATGTCTGTAAACACACTCAGTCACCATGAAGATGACCAACTGGCACATGTAACCTTTGACCCAGATTCTGTACTGACTGGAGCTCATGGTGTTGCCCCATCCAGAGACGGTACACATGGTGCCCGCGGGGGCACAGCTGGTGGGCAGAGCAACAGGCTGCACGTAGGTGTTGAGGGTGGCGGGCTTGCTCAGCTTGATCAGCATGATGACATTGTCGATGTTGTAGGAGCTGTAGTTGGGGTGACGGATCACGCAGGATGAAGCAGCATGAAGCTAAATATACGTTTTCCTTTTTTTTGTGCAGGTTCTTACCATCTGGATTTGATTGAAATTCTTACAGGAGACAGTGATAAATGTACAGTGCACTACAACTGCCAGTTTGAGATGGCCAGTATTCTCTGCAGTTCAGACTGTATCTTGATCTCAACATGACTGCAACACAGCTGTGTGGTTCACACGGTGGTATTCTCTTGGAGAAGTCGACAAACACAACTTTGCTGCTCACAAGGCCAAATTTAGCTTTGTAAACAAGCAAACTGGGTTTATGGGGTTTTGTTGAAAAGTCATACAAGGCTGTCTTAAAAATAAACTCTGTATACCTTATATGGCCATGAGTTCATTACATAAGTTATACTGTATGCAGTTAATATACAGTAAAACACTCAACGTAAGCACACACTTGGGTAGTGTAATGTATTATATTTGGTATTAACCCAAGTTTTAAATAAATAGTTGTACTTTGACAGTAATGGAGGCTGCTGAGGGGAGGACAGCTCATAATAATGGCTGGAACAGAGCAAATGGAAACCATGTGTTTGATGTATTTGATACCATTACACTAATAGAGTAAGGTGCCACGATCTCCTGATCTCACGATCTCCAATTAAGGTGCCATAATCTCCTGTGGTTGACACTAGTCTACACCCCGGCTCAACCCTTACCCATAACTCTAACCGTAACCCTAACTTCATGTCCACATCCTGGCTCAACCATAACCCTAAATTGATGTCCACAACCCTAGATGCAGGCAAGGCAGTATTGAATGTGTCGACGTCTGTCACCTTGATCACTCAAATTTCTCTCAACCTATGCACCTACAATGTAAACTTTCATTTATAGACTAGGTTGTAGCAATCTCATGATGGGTATAGGGACATTTGAGTATCATGTAGTAGCCTTAACCTATCGCTGTTACATTAAGATAGATGAATGGAATATGAATGACAGTCATCCAATATGCTGTAATAGAAATAAGGCCATGCTCATAAAAAAGGATACAACCCCTTAACATTTTTTTGCCTAAAATTACATACCGACATCTAACTGCCTGTAGCTCAGGCCCTGAAGCAAGGATATGCATATTCTTGGTACCATTTGAAAGAAAACACTTTGAAGTTTGTGGAAATGTGGAAGGAATGAAGGAGAATATAACAGAATAGATCTGGTAAAGGATAATACAAAGAAAACCCTCCCCACTATTTTGTATTTTTTTGTACCATCATCTTTGAAATGCAAGAGAAAGGCCATAATGTATTATTCCAGTCCAGGTGCAATTTAGATTTTGTCCACTAGTTAGCAGCAGTGTATGTGCAAAGTTTTAGTCTGATCCAATGAACCATTGCATTTCTGTTAAAAATGTGTCAAGACTGCCCAAATGTGCCTAATGTTTATTAATAACTTGCCATGTATAAAATTATGCACTCTCCTCAAGCAGTAGCATGGTATTCTTTCACTGTAATAGCTACTGTAAATTGGAAAGTGCAGTTAGATTAACAAGAATTGAAGCTTTCTGCCAACATCAGATACAGTATGTCTATGTCCTGGGAAATCTTCTTGTTACTTACAACCTCATGCTAATCGCATTAGCCTACGTTAGCTCAACCGTCCCGTGGAAGGGACACCGATCCCGAAGAAGTTGTGTACTTCACCATACACTGCAACGACATCTACGACCCAGTGCATGTGACTAAGTAAACATCTAATCTACAAAGCTATGGTACAGTAGGCCTTGGGTAGATTGTGTGTGTTCACACACAGCTGTGTTGCAGCCATGTTGAGGTCAAGATACAGTTTGAACTGCAGAGAATACTGGTCATCTCAAACTAGCAGTTTTAGTGTACTGTATCACTGTCTTCTGGTAGAAATGAAGGGCTGGATTTCATCCGTATCGCAGATGTTCACAGAAATTCTGTGTTAAAACTCAATTGAATTTGAAAGGCATTTCCCCCTGTTCGCAAAGACTTCATTCACGGTAAATGCTGAATATGTCAGCTCATTCGGAAATGACCTTCACATATTAACACTGACCTTGAATGACACTTCCACAATACGGATTGAATCCAATCCTAAATCTGGAATTAACTCAATAAACACTGTACTGGGACTAATAAGACAACGTTGACCAATACTTAATGAAAAGGTAGGCCTACATTTTGCAAGGTGATTTGACAGGTTTGAGTCTCATTCACATAGACGTTGGCCTTGGACACAGATCTAGGATCAGTTGACCCTTCCCGTAACTTCCCCAGTGAGTGGTGAGGATGCACAACTTTCCAACGTTTACAGCTTGATGCTACCTGCTGTATTATTTGCTGTCCAGAGAACCTTTTAAATCTGATTAGAGATCTCGACATATCAAACAGTTCCATGAAACTGTGAGGTACATAAACCAGGGGTGCAGGTTAACCCCTTTCATCGACAGGATGACACAGCAACTATGATTTCTCTGGTCTTTGCTCTGCTCATCGGAGCGGTGTAAAAATTGGCATAGAGGACTGTGTTGACACTAACATCACAAATGTGTTCATTTTACATTATTAACAAATGTTATTCCACTTTTATGATAGTATTATGCCTTTTTTAATATACTCAAAAAGGTGAGGAAATATAGCTAAGAATCTGCCTGCTCTCGGTTTCCAGTCGCAATGGAGGACGAAAAGATCGAAGGGTATGAGTGCAAGACAAGCCGTACTCCCAGCACCATCAGGTATCTCTGCAGTCTGGGTAACACTTCTGTGGTAGCTCCCTGATCTCCAGCACATGGTGGTGTCTGCTGCTCACTGCTACAAGTCGTAAGTATCATGTGAACTACTTCCAATATATTGTGTACACCCCTGTCTAGCGTATTTTGTTCTGTCAACATCTAGGAAAGTTAACCTAATATTATACTGTTTCCATCAGGCCTGTTGGGAGTTTTTTTATCCAACAGGTACTTTACTTGCAAAATAATGTTTGGATGGAAACATGGTTAGTGACAATCTAATTTTGGCTAAACTAAAGGACATAGTTTTAGAGTTTGTATTTAACTAGGTTAATTAATTAGACTTCTCTCTCTCTCATTTGTTTATTTAATTGAACTTTTATTTAACTAGGCAAGTCAGTTAAGAACAAATTCTTATATTACAATGACGACCTACTCCGGCCAAACCCTCCCCTAACCCGGACGACACTGTGCCAATTGTCCGCTGCCCTATGCGACTCCTGATCACAGCCAGTTGCGATACAGCCCGGGATCAAACCAGGGTCTGTAGTGACACCTCTAGCACTGAGATGCAGTGCCTTAGACTGCTGCGCCACTTAGGAGTATTCATAGAATCTTCTGATCTTCTCATGTGGAGGTGCGTCTGGGCGAGCACAACATCAAGGTGACTGAGGGTAGCGAGCAGTTCATCTCTTCATCCCGCGTGATCCGCGGTCAAAGGTTACATGCGCCAGTTGGTCATTTTCATGGTGACTGAGTGTTTTCAGGCATAGAAATTGTACTATTAGGAACACAATATCCTCTCTTTCTCTCTCATTCTCTCTCAGTAACAAGCTGCAGTGCCTGAACATCCCCATCCTGTCCTACAGTAACAACTCCTACCCTGGCCATGATCACCGATGCCATGTTCTGTGCTGGATACCTGGAGGGAGGCAAGGACTCTTGCCAGGTACTTACCACACTAATCTCAAATCAGTGGTACCACAATGATGACTTGAAATGTACTTTTTCAGTTCAATTAAATACAGAAATATGAGTTGCATATAACTTGATGGTACATATACTAATGGTCTGTTTTATATATTCAAATCAAAACGTATTTGTTACATGCGCCGAATACAACAGGTAGACAGGTAGGTAGACCTTACAGTGAAATGCTTACTTACAAGCCCTTAACCAACAACGCAGTTTTAAGAAAATACAAAAAAAAAGTAAGAGATAAGAATAAGCAGTAAAATAACAATAGCGGAGCTATATACAGTGGGTACCGGTACAGAGTCAATGTGCAGGGGCACCGGTGTCGAGTAATTGAGGTAATATGTACATGTATATAGAGTTATTAAAGTGACTGTGCATAGATAATAACAGAGAGTAGCAGCAGCATAGAAGAGCAAGGGGGGCAATGCAAATAGTCTGGGTAGTCATTTGATTAGATGTTCAGGAGTCTTATGGCTTGGGGGTAGAAGCTGTTTAGAAGCCTCTTGGACCTAGGACTTGGCGCTCCAGTACCGCTTGCCGTGCGGTAGCAGAGAGAACAGTCTATGACTAAATTTTTAGGGCCTTCCTCTGACTCCGCCTGGTGTAGAGGTCCTGGATGGCAGGAAGCTTGGCCCTGGTGATGTACTAGGCTGTACGCACTACCCTCTGTAGTGCCTTGCGGTCTGAGGCCGAGCAGTTGCCATAACAGGCAGTGATGCAACCTGTCAGGATGCTCTCGATGGTGCATCTGTAAAACCTTTTGAGGATCTGAGGACCTGTTACGGATACAGTTATCCTGTGTGTGTGTATCCTGTGTGTGTGTTTCTTTTCTCTCCTTCTCCCCTCACAGGTGAAAATCATCACTCCCCAATCAGTCAACAATCAATCATCAATCAGAAGACACACCTCCTCCTATTTCCTACCCTATCACAGTTCCTTCCCCATGGTTTAAAAACCCCATCATTTGTTTGCTCTAGAGCTAGCTCAATCTCTCTGTAAATGCCATGTATGTAGATCTCTGTGTTTCACTCTAGCTTTGTGTCTTAACCTCTCTTTTGTTTGAGCACCTCATAGCACTTTGTCATCACCTGTGAGTATTGTTTTTGGTTATGGTGTTTGTTTGTTGCTGGTGGGAAAAGGGGGAAATCAAGACAAGTCGCCCATGGGCATACACTACCCGTAGGTGAACTTTGTTAAATACACTAGTTAGAACTGGGTGGACCACCCACTGTATTTTTGGTTAGTTAGCTGTTGTTAAAGTAGGCTAGTCTAGCTTAGGGGTGTTTTTGTATATTTATTGTTTCTTTCCTTGGGTCCAGCTCAGCCCCTTTTCCTGCTCCCCCCCCCCCCCCATTACCGTGTGTTTATAAATAAACCTGGAGTTTGACGGTAGATTTCTGTTGTCGTGGTTATTTCGTTCACACTTTTACTTTGTCACAATAATAATTTGCATGAGTTATGTTACGGGTCTCATTACCATCCCCCCTAGACTGTCGGGCCAAAAGGGATTCGTAACAGGACCCATGCCAAATCTTTTCAGTCTCCTGAGGGAGAATAGGTTTTGTTGTTCCCTCATCACGACTGTTTTGGTGTGCTTGGACCATGTTAGTTTGTTGGTGATGTGGACGCCAAGGAACTTGAAGCTCTCAACCTGCCCAGTCCTCCTTTTCCTGTAGTCCACAATCATCTCCTTCGTCTTGATCACGTTGAGGGAGAGTTTGTTGTCTTTGCACCCCATGGTCAGGTCTCTGACCTCCTCCCTATAGGCTGTCTCATCATTGTTGTTGATCGGGCCTACCCCGGTTGTGTCATCGGCAAACTGAAAGATGTTGTTCGAGTCGTGCCTGGCCGTAGAGTCATGAGTGAACAGGGAGTGCAGAAGGGGACTGAGCACGCACCCCTGAGGGGCCCCCGTGTTGAGGCTCAGTGTGGCAGATGTGTTGTTACCTACTCTTACCACTTAGGGCAGCCGTCAGGAATCCCAGGATCCAGTTGCAGAGGGGGGTGTTTAGTCCTAGGGTCCTTAGCTTCGCGATTAGCTTTGAGGGCACTATGGTGTTGAACGCTGAGCTGTAGTCAATGAATAGCATTCTCACATAAGTGTTCCTTTTTGTCCAGGTGTGAAAGGGTGTGTGGAATGCAATAGATTTCATCATTTGTGGATCTTTTGGGGTGGTATGCAAATTGGAGTGGGTCTAGGGTTTCTGGGATAATGATGTTGATGTGAGCCATGACCAGCCTTTCAAAGCATTTCATGGCTATAGACATGAGTGCTACAGGTCGGTAGTCATTTAGGCATTTAGGCACTTTTTTACCTTAGTATTCTTGGGCACAGGGACTATGGGGGTCTGCTTGAAACATGTTGGTATTACATACTCAGACAGGGAGAGGTTGAAAATGTCAGTGAAGACACTTGCCAGTTAGTCAACACATGCTCAGAGTAAACGTCCTGGTAATCCATCTGGCCCTGCGGCCTTGTGAATGTTTACCTGTTTAAAGGTCTTACTCACATTGGCTGCGGAGCGCGTGATCACACAATCATCCGGAACAGCTGATGCTCTCATGCATGTTTCAGTGTTACTTGCCTCGAAGCGAGCATAGAAATTCTAGCTTGTCTTGTAGGCTCGTGTCACTGGGCAGCTCTCGGCTGTGCTTCCCTTTGTAGACTGTAATAGTTTACAAGCCCTGGCACATCCGATGAGCGTCGGACCCGATGTTGTACGATTCGATCTTAGCCCTGTATTGATGCTTTGCCCGTTTGATGGTTCATCGGAAGGCATTGCAGGATTTCTTATAAGCTTCCGGGTTAGAGTCCCGCACCTTGAAAGCGGCAGCTCTACCCTTTTGTTCAGTCCAAATGTTGCCTGTAATCCATGGCTTCTGGTTGGGGTATGCACGTACAGTCATTGTAGGGACAACACGTTATCAATTAACTTATTGATGAAGCCAGTGACTGATGTGGTGTACCCCTCAATGCCATCGGAAGAATCCCGGAACATATTCCAGTCTGTGCTGGCAAAACAGTCCTGTAGTTTAGCATCTGCTTCATCAGCTTCACCACTTTTTTTAATAAGCTGAGTCACTGGTGCTTCCTGCTTAAATTTGAGCTTGTAAGCAGGAATCAGGAGGTTAGGATTATGGTCAGTTTCGCCAAATGGAGGGCGAGGGAGAGCTTTGTACGCATCTGTGTGTTGAGTAAAGGTGGTCTAGAATTATTTTTCCCTCTGGTTGCACATTTAACATGCTGATAGAAATGAGACAAAACTGATTCCCTGCAGTCCCTGGCCACTAGGAGCACCGCCTCTGGATGATAGTTTTCATGTTTGCTTATGGCGGTATACAGCTCATTGAGTGCTGTTTTAGTGCCAGCGTCAGTCTGTGGTAGACAGCTACGAAAAATGCAGAAACTCTCTAGGTAGATAGTGTGGTCTACAGCTTACCATGAGATACTCTACCTCAGGCGAGCAAAACCATGAGACCTCCTTAGATATCATGCAGCTGTTGTTTACAAATATACATCGGCCCCCGCCCAGTGTCTTACCAGAGGCTGCTGTTCTGTCCTGCCGATAGACTATAATCTGCCAGCTGTATGTTATTAATATTGTCGTTCAGCCACGACTCTGTGAAACATAAGATATTACCGTTTTTAATGTCCCATTGGTAGGTTAAACGTGCTTTCAGTTCGGCCCATTTATTTTCCAGCGATTGAATGTTGGATAACATTACAGATGGCAAAGGCAGATTAGGCACTCGTCGCCTGATCCTTGGGTTCCTGATCCTCAAGGCACCCAATATCTTACTGCGAAATCTGTTTCTTTCTCCAGTGAATGATGGGGATGAGGGCCTGTTAGGGTGTTTGGAGTATATCCTTCCCGTCCAACTCATTAAGAACGTGAAATGTCAGAATAATAGTAGAGAATTATTTATTTAAGTTTTTATTTATTTCATCACATTCCCAGTGGTTCAGTAGTGTACATACACTCAATTAGTATTTGGTAGCATTGCCTTTAAATTGTTTATCTTGGGTCAAATATTTTGGGTAGCCTTCCACAAGCTTCCCACAATAAGTTGGGTGAATTTTGGCCCATTCCTCCTGACAGAGCTGGTGTAACTGAGTCAGGTTTGTAGGCCTCCTTGCTCACATACACTTTTTCAGATCTGCCCACAAACTATCTATAGGATTGAGGTCAGGGCT
This sequence comes from Oncorhynchus kisutch, assembly GCF_002021735.2. Lineage (NCBI taxonomy): Eukaryota > Metazoa > Chordata > Actinopteri > Salmoniformes > Salmonidae > Oncorhynchus > Oncorhynchus kisutch. The sequence continues at coordinate 70,990,333 of NC_034186.2, read as the reverse complement.
TTGAGATGGCCACTCTAATACCTTGACTTTGTTGTCCTTAAGCCATTTTGCCACACCTTTGGATGTATGCTTGCGGTCATTGTCCATTTGGAAGACCCATTTAAATATATATATATATATATATTAATATAATATTACCTTTATTTAACTAGGCAAGTCAGTTAAGAACAAATTCTTATTTTCAATGATGGCCTGGGAACAGTGGGTTAACTGCCTTGTTCAGGGGCAGAATGACAGATTTTTACCTTGTCAACTCGAGGTTTCAATCATGCAACCTTTTCAGTTAATAGTCCAACGCTCTAACCACTAGGCTACTTGCCGGGCAATTTGCAACCAAGTTTAAACTTTTTTTGTTTTGTTTCATCAGACCAGAGGACATTTCTCAAAAGTATGATCATTGTCCCCATGTGCAGTTGCAAAGTGTAGTCTGGCTTTTTTTTTATGGCGGTTCTGGAGAAGTGGCTTCTTCCTTGCTGAGCAGCCTTTCAGGTTATGTTAATATAGGACTCATTTTACTGTGGATATAAATACTTTTGTACCTGTTTCCTCTAGCATCTTCACAAGGTCCTTTGCTGTTGTTCTGGGATTGATTTGCACTTTTCGCACCAAAGTACGTTCATCTCTAGGAGACAGAATGCGTCTCCTTCCTGAGCGGTATGACGGCTGCGTTATCCCATGGTGTTTATACTTGTGTACTATTGTTTGTACAGATGAACGTGGTACTTTCAGGCATTTGGAAACTGCTCCTAAGGATGAACCAGACTTGTGGAGGTCTTCAATTTTGTTCGGAGGTCTTGGCTGATTTCTTTTGATTTTCCCCATGATGTCAAGCAAAGAGGCACTGAGTTTGATGGTAGGCCTTGAAATACATCCACAGGTACATCTCCAATTGACTCAAATTATGTCAATTAGCCTAACAGAAGCTTCTAAAGCCATGACATAATTTTCTGGAATTTTCCAAGCTGTTTAAAGGCACAGTCAACTTAGTGTATGTAAACTTCTGACACACTGGAATTGTGATACAGTGAATTATAAGTGAAATAATCTGTCTGTAAACAATTGTTGGACAAATTACCCGTGTCATGCACAAAGTAGATGTCCTAACCAACTTGCCAAAACTATAGTTTGTTAACAAGAATTTTGTGGAGTGGTTGAAAAATGAGTTTTAATTACTCCAACCTAAGTGTATAAACTTCCGACTTCAACTGTACCTGAAGTATCCTATGTGCTTATAGAGGAGTAAGACTTACATTTAATGAATACATTCAATATGTGTATTGGTACATCAAGCTATAGTTCCTATGAGCCGTTCCAGCTCCCACACTCCAAGGCTTGTACAAGGTGATTTACATGTCTGTCATGGTTTAACAACATCCTATCATCCAGATTATATCATGCAGTTCACTTCACCTGCACCCCAAGGCTCAGCACAGAACACCATCAAGTGATGAAAGACTTTCCTTTCCCTCTTTCTCCCTAAGCTGTGTGGAGGTGTCTGGGCGAGAACAACGTTGACAGGACTGAAGGTAAGGAGCAGTTCATCTCTTCTTCCCACGTCATCCCCCACCCCAACTACAGTGCCTACGACCTCGACAATGACATCAAGCTGAGCAAGCCCGCCACCCTCAACACCTACGTGCAGCCTGTTGCTCTGCCCAGCAGCTGTGCCCCCGCGGGCACCATGTGTACCGTCTCTGGATGGGGCAACACCATGAGCTCCAGTGAGTACAGCAATAACGGCAACATGTTCATGTATTTTGGGGCTGTTGTAAAATATACTTGGTCAGGTAACCATTGCCAGTGTTAAAATGTAAATGATCCATAATTGACATGTTCTGCCTTTAATTTTCCCTTCTTTCTATCCATTCTTTAATTTTTCATCCATCCTTACAGCAACAATAGCAACAAGCTACAGTGCCTGAACCTCGCCATCCTGTCCTTCAACGTCTGTAACAACGCCTACCCTGGCATGATCACTAACACCGTGTTCTGTGCTGGATTCCTGGAGGGAGGCAAGTACTCTTGCCAGGTACTACTGACCAGCTTATCAAAACTATTAAATCAAATCAAATGTTATTTGTCACATACACATGGTTAGCAGATGTTAATGCGAGTGTAGCGAAATGCTTGTGCTTCTAGTTCCGACAGTGCAGTAATAACAAACGAGTAATCTAACCTAACAATTCCACAACTACTACCTTATACACAAGTGTAAAGGGATAAATAATATGTACATAAAGATATGAATGAGTGATGGTACAGAACAGCATAGGCAAGATACAGTAGATGGTATAGAGTACAGTATATACATGAGTAATGTAGGGTATATAAACAAAGTGGCATAGTTTAAAGTGGCTAGGGATACATGTCTTACATAAAGATGGCAAGATGCAGTAGATCTAGAGTACAGTATATACGTATACATATGAGATGAGTAATGTAGGGTATGTAGACATTATTATATTAAGTGGCATTGTTTAAAGTGGCTAATGATACATTTTTACATCCATTTCCATCATTAAAGTGGCTGGAGTTGAGTCAGTATGTTGGCAGCAGCCACTCAATGTTAGTGGTGGATGTTTAACAGTCTGATGGCCTTGAGATAGAAGCTGTTTTTCAGTCTCGGTCCCTGCTACTGATCTCGCCTTCTGGATGATAGCGGGGTGAACAGGCAGTGGCTCGGGTGGTTGTTGTCTGACCGAAAATACAGTATAGAGAAACAGTGAAGTAAATCTCTCATTGTCTCTCTCTCAGGGTGACTCCGGTGGCCCCGTGGTGTGCAACGGTCAGCTTCAGGGTATTGTGTCCTGGGGATAGGGCTGTGCCCAGCACTGATAACCACGGTGTCTATACCAAGGTAAGAATATAGGCTTCTGCTGCTAAGTTTGTGGGATAAAGCCTTTATTAGACCACTGGCTCATCCCTGTCACAACTACATGTTTCTAACTTCAATAATACCAACTTCACCCCAGCTCTAATACCAACTATCCCAGGTTTACAGTTACTTGGCCCTGTGTCCACTGATGTCTCCCTTCTCCTTCTCTAGGTGTGCATCTTTAATGACTGGCTGACCAGCACAATGGCCACCTACTAAGTCTGATCCTAGCTTTGGCCATTCAATAGTCCCACACCTCTACAACATCCTGTGCAGTTCAATATCCACATTTGTTTTCATGACAAATAAAGCATTTAACACTAAATACTTTTTTTCCTGTTGTGTTTGTACTCTCACTGTCCTTAGAAATCTTTGTGAAGGTCTTTCTATCTTCTCATGTCAAGTAGTTTTACTAGTAAACACCAGAGAAACTAGTAACCACTAGCAAATTGTTAAAGTATGGATCAAGAATATACTGTTTTTCTTTCTAAAGGATACAGGGGGTAAATTCATTGTGTCATGGTAACCTACCTTAACCATTTGATTTGTATCAATACAGCAAGATACAACAAGGTACATTATTGATTACATTGATTACTTTCTATAGTTGTGTATTGATGCGTTGCTGCTCACAATAGCTGATGTACAGATGTTAAAAGTGTGGCATAATTGCTCCTCCTTCTTACCCATTTAGAGTATAGTCTCTGAGAGCGGTGTTGCTACTGAAATACTATGTAGTGCAACATGAATATGGTTAGATCTTACATAATGCTTTACACCGAGCAAAAATATAAACTGACATCAACTTGGTTTCTCTAAAGAAAAAGACATTGAGTCTATAAAACAGATTGGTGGTTCTCATGTTGCCTCCCATTGAGTGTGTCCACTAATGTCTTGAAGAGTATTACTAGGGCTGGCTCTAGCCTTTTTGGAGCCCTATGCAAGATGTGGTTGGGGAGGCCCACCACCTCGCAAAAAATATATGGGGGATTGGAAATGATATAGACAATTACATTGATGGAAGCCACAATTTATCTGCAACATTAAAGCTAATCTATAATCTTCTTAAATAATAATCATAATAAAATATATGGAGTATATATTAATATGGGCCCCGTGGAGGTCAGGGCGCCTGGGCACATGCCCTGCGTGCCCGGTTGGTATTCGGCCATGATTACTACAAGTTTATATAGCTGGCTAGATCAAATACCAATCTAAAACTGTTTTACTGACATGGCTGTACTCAGGGTCAGTCAAATGGAATGGCTAATTGAGTGACTGTCAGGGACAGTAGTAATAGTAATTTAGTAATAGTAATTTGAGACCATGACTGAGTTACACCCCAAAAAATCCAAAATAAATCAAATGTGTTTTTTTGTGGTCGGGGGACCCCTAGCGGTCGGGGGCTTTAAATGACCAAATCAAATGTATTTATATAGCCCTTCGTACATCAGCTGATATCTCAAAGTGCTGTACAGAAACTCAGCCTAAAACCCCAAACAGCAAGCAATGCAGGTGTAGAAGCACGGTGGCTAGGAAAAACTCCCTAGAAAGGGACCACTTACATTGCTTATGCCTAGAACCAGTCCTGAGTATAACTTCTAAATGCGTCTGAAGCTCAGATTCCTGAAGTCGAATGACCAAAGTGCCCTCTAGTGGCCTTAATGTAACTGTAACACACTGCATATCACAAAGATAGGCCGAGATTGTTGACAAGCGAATTGCTCTGTTGATAATTTAGATTTTAAAGGCAATTTACTACTTTCCATAGCAATCATTAAGTTAAAGTTAATTTGCAACTTGTGTGAACTATTTCCTTTAACCTTTTAAACTCTTAGGAGGAATTTCACTTTAAACATTGTTCTATTGGAATCTTCCTATTATGATCATTCCATAAATCGATAAAGTGCCGTGAAAACGTACTTGCCCCCCCCTTTGTAATTTTCTCTAATTTTGCATATTTTTGATAGTGAATATCACATCCTTAACCACAAACCTAATAAGAGATAAAGGGAACCTGGGTGAACAAATCACACACCAATTACATACATATTTCATTAACAATGTTATGCAACACCCAGTCCCTGTGTGAAAAAGTAATTGCCCCCTTACACTCAATAACTGGTTGTGCCACCTTTAGCTGCAATGACTCCAACCAAACACTTCCTGTAGTTGTTGATCAGTCTCTCACATCGCTGTGGAGGAATTTTGGCCCACTCTTCCTTGCAGAACTGCTTTAACTCAGCGACAGGTCTGGACTTTGACAAGAAGATTCCAAAACTTCAAATCTGTTGATTTTCATGTAGACTTCATTGTGTGTTTCGGATCATTGTCATCCATCTCTCCTAGAACATTCTTCCAAGAGTCTTGATGATCATCCAGGTGCTATTTGGCAAAGTTTTGGGATGAGATGGGTCCCATTATGTCTGGCGAAAAACCAAACACTACATTCCACAGTAAGAACGTCAGGCCACCCGTCTGAGAGCTGAAGCTGAAGCACAGCTGGGTTATGCAGCAAGACAATGATCCAAACACACAATCAAGTCTACATGAAAATGGTTAAAAAGCAACAAATATGAAGTTTTTCAAGGGCCTAGTCAAGGTCTATACCTAATTCTAATTGAGATGCTGTGGCAAGACTTGAAACAAGCAGTTCAAACCCACACAAGTCACTGAATGAAAGCAGTTCTGTATGCAAGAGTAAGCCAAAATTCCTCCACAGCGATGTTAGAGACTGATCAACAACTACAGGAAGCATTTGGTTGGAGTCATTGCAGCTAAAGCACAACCAGTTATTGAGTGTAAGGAGCAATTACTTTTTCACACAGGCAAATTGGGAGTTGCGTAAATTTGTGAATTAAATAAATACGTCTATTTTTTAGTTATTTGTAACTCAAGTTCCCTTTGTCTAATATTACGTTTTGGTTGAAGAACTGATTATTCAGTATAAAAAAAATATGCAAAAACAAAGAAAATTAGAAAGGGGAAAATCCTTTTCCCCAGGCACAGTAAGTACACACATTAGTTGTGTTTTCTATGTTATATGCTTGAGTATGTTTCAGAGAGAAGTGATATGTTAGAAGACTTAGTGTTACAACTGCTATCCTTTCCCCCCCCCCCCATTGCTCTATTAAATCTAAATTAACTCTTTATTGGGTGAGTCTTCTGTATACAGCAGTTTTACAGTTGAAGTCAGAAGTTTACATACAATATAGCCAAATACATTTAAACTCAGCGTTTCACAATTCCTGACATTTAACCCTAGTAAAAATTCTGTCTTAGGTCAGGATCACCACTTTATTTTAAGAACGTGAAATGTCAGAATAATAGTAGAGAGAATTATTTATTTCAGCTTTTATTTCTTTCATCACATTCCCAGTGGATCAGAAGTGTACATACATTCAATTAGTATTTGGTAGCATTGCCTTTAAATTGTTTAACTTGGGTCAAACATTTTGGGTAGCCTTCCACAAGCTTCCCACAATAAGTTGGGTGAATTTTGGCCCACTCCTCCTGACAGAGCTGGAATAACAGTCAGGTTTGTAGGCCTCCTTGCTCACACATGCTTTTTTATTCTGCCCACAAACTTTCTATAGGATTGAGGTCAGGGCTTTGTGATGGCCACTCCAATACCTTGACTTTGTTGTCCTTAAGCCATTTTGGAGGTATGCTTGGGGTCATTGTCCATTTGGAAGACCCATTAAAAATATATATATATTTGACCTTTATTTAAATACGCAAGTCAGTTAAGAACCAATTCTTATTTTTAATGAAGGCCTAGGAACAGTGGGTTAACGGCCTTGTTCAGGGAATGACAGATTTTTACCTTGTCAGCTCAGGGATTCAATCTTTTCAGTTACTATTCCAACGCTCTAACCACTAGGCTACTTGCCGCTCAATTTGCAACAGTGCTTTAACTTCCTGTCATGCCCTGGCCATAGAGAGGCTTTTATTTTCTATTTTGATTAGGCCAGGGTGTGACTAGGGTGGGCATTCTAGTTTCTTTATTTCTATGTTTTGACCGAGTATGGTTCTCAATCAGGGACAGCTGTCTATCGTTGTCTCTGATTGAGAATCATACTTAGGCAGCCTTTTTCCCACCTGTGTTTTGTAGTTGTTTTCTGTATAGTTTATGCACCTTATATAACTGTTTCGGTTTTCCCTCTTGTTTATTTTGTTCGAGTGTTTTGTGATCAAATAAAATCATGAACACTTACCACGCTGCGCTTTGATCTGATCCTCATTACGACGAGAGCCGTGACACTTCCTGACTGATGTCTTGAGATGTAGCTTCAAAATATCCACATAATTTGCGTTCCTCATGAAGCCAACTATTTTGTGAAGTGCACCAGTCCCTCCTGCAGCAAAGCACCCCCACAACATGATGCTGCCAAACCTGTTCTTCGGCTTGCAAGCCCCCCCTTTTTCCTCCAAACATAACGATGGTCATTATGGACAAACAGTTCTATTTTTGTTTCATCAGACCAGAGGACATTTCTCAAAAAAGTACGATCTTTGTCCCCATGTGCAGTTGCAAACCGTAGTCTGGCTTTTTTTATGGTGGTTTTGGAGCAGTGGCTTCTTCCTTGCTGAGTGGCCTTTCAGGTTATGATATAGGACTCGTTTTTACTGTGGATATAAATACGTTTGTACCTGTTTCCTCCAGCATCTTCACAAGGTCCTTTGCTGTTGTCCTGGGATTGATTTGCACTTTTCGCACCAAAGTACGTTCGTTTCTAGGAGACAGAAGGCGTCTCCTTCCTGAGCGGTATGATGGCTGCGTGGTCCCATGGTGTTTATACTTGCTTACTATTGTTTGTACAGATGAACGTGGTACCTTCAGGCTTTTTGGAAATTGCTCCCAAGGATGAACCAAAGTTGTGGAGTTCTACAATTCTTTTCTGAGGTCTTGGGCTGATTTCTTTTGATATTCCCATGATGCCAAGCAAAGAGGAACTGAGTTTGAAGGTAGGCCTTGAAATACATCCACAGGTACATCTTCAATTGACTACAATTATGTCAATTAGCCTATCAGAAGCTTCTAAAACCATGACATAATTTTCTGGAATTTTCCAAGCTGTTTAAAGGCACAATCGACTTAGTGTATGTAACTTTCTGGCCCACTGGAATTGTGATACAGTGAATTATAAGTGTTATAAATTCTAAGTCTCTAAACAATTGTTGGAAAAATCACTTGTGTCATGCACAAAGTAGATGTCCTAACCAACTTGTCAAAACTATAGTTTGTTAGCAGGAAATATTTGGAGTGTTAATCACTCCAACCTAAGTGTATGTAAACTTCCAACTTCAACTGTATATTGCTGCTAGAGTATGCTATTGAACACATACACATGTTCTAATGAGACAAAATCCTTTTGGCTACTGGTACATGGTAACATGCTAACAAAATGATGACTCTGACCAAATCCTGGGTTTAGAAGTGAGCCAGGTTGAGTTCAGTTCGCTTCAACAGTTGCTACGTTACGTGACTGTTTGTACTGAACAAGATGTTTCCTCAAAACGGTACGCACAGTTTTTCAACAGCTTTTTTTAACTGGTCATTTAGTACAGTACCATTTTTGTCATACTTAACACACGCCTGGGTTAAACATAAAGCTGGGGTTATGGTTAGTTTTAGTGTTAGTGTTGAGGCTACGGTTACGGTTGAGCCAAATTGAGTTATTATGAGTACGTTAAATGTTTATTATGAGTTGGATAAACTGATTGATTGGTTTAATTATTTTCAGTTGGGTAAACTTGTTATTATGAGAGATGGATAAATGTATTATTCTTGTACTATTCTTACTTAATTGAGGTTGGTAAACGTATTGGGCTAGAGTTGAGCTGGGATGTTGACATGACGTTAGGGTTGAGGGTTTGGGTTGAGCAGGGATATGGACATGAAGTTAGGGTTAGGTTGAAGGTTGAGGGTTAGGTTGAAGGTTGAGGGTTAGGTTGAAGGTTGAGGGTTTGGGTTGAGCAGGGATGTGGACATGAAGTTAGGGTTGAGGGTTTGGGTTGAGCTGGGATGTGGACATGAAGTTAGGGTTGAGGGTTGAGGGTTTGGGTTGAGCAGGGATGTGGACATGAAGTTAGGGTTAGGGTTGAGGGTTTGGGTTGAGCTGGGATGTGGACATGAAGTTAGGGTTAGGTTGAAGGTTGAGGGTTTGGGTTGAGCTGGGATGTGGACATGAAGTTAGGGTTAGGTTGAAGGTTGAGGGTTTGGGTTGAGCTGGGATGTGGACATGAAGTTAGGGTTTGGGTTGAGCTGGGATGTTGACATGAAGCTAGGGTTAGTTAGGGTTGAGGGTTAGGGTTTGGGTTGAGCCAGGATGTTGACATGAAGCTAGGGTTAGTTAGGGTTGAGGGTTGAGCAGTGACGTGGAAGAGAAGCTTGGGTTAGATTTAGGGTTGAGGCTAGGGTTAGGGTTTGGGTTGAGCAGAGACTTGGACATGAAGCTAGGTTTAGAGTTGAATCTATGGTTATGGGTAAGATTAGAGTTGAGACAGGGTGAAGACTAATCTACTGTCAAGGTATATTCATAATTAATATAATAAGCTGCACTACCCAAGTGTTTGCTTATTTTGAGTGTTTAACTGTATATTAATTGCATACAGTATAACTTATGTAATGATTCAAAATCTATTTTTAAGACAGCCTTGCATGACATTCCAACAAAACCCCTTAAACCCAGATTACTTGTTTACAAAGCTAAATTTGGCCTTGTGAGCAGCAAAGTTGTGTTTGTCGACTTCTCCAAGAGAATACCACCATGTGAACCACACAGCTGTGTTGCAGTTATGTTGAGGTCAAGATACAGTCTGAACTGCAGAGAATACTGGCCATCTCAAACTGGCAGTTGTAGTGCACTGTACATTTATCACTGTCTCCTGTAAGAAATTCAATCCAATCCAGATGGCAAGAACCTGCACTTAAAAGTACTGAGACTAATGAAAACATATATTTAGCTTTCTGCTGCCTTCAGGGTCAAATTCATACCACACCATGATGGAAAATGCTTTGTCATAATGCTGACCTTGGCAGTGCACCTTTTGCCTCTGATTGGATTTCTCTTGACCAATCAAACAGTTCCATTAAACGGGGCGGCACAACCAATTCTGCATATATACCAGAGGTGCAGATTAACCCCTTTCATCGACAGGATCATACAGCAACCATGATTTCTCTGGTCTTCGTTCTGCTCATTGGAGCCGCTTGTGAGTATAATAATGATCATAGAAAAATAACAGGACTGTGTAATGACACTAACATCACAAATGTGTTTTTTTGACGTTATTAAGAAATATGTTGTTGTTGTTTTATCATAGTGCTATGCTTTTCCATCTCAAAAGCTGAGGTAATATCGTTAAGAATGTGCCTGCTCTCTGTTTACAGTCGCCACGGAGGACGACAAGATCGTTGGAGGGTATGAGTGCAAGGCCCACTCCCAGCCCCACCAGGTGTCTCTGAACTCTGGGTACCACTTCTGTGGTGGCTCCTTGGTCAATGAGAACTGGGTTGTGTCTGCTGCTCACTGCTATGAGTCGTAAGTACACTCCCAAGTGAACTACTAGCAACATATTGAGTCAATAACAACTAGCAACAATTTGATAAGCTTAACTCTTGCGAAACTTGAACTCCACATTCACATGAATTCTCTCTCTTTCAGCCGTGTGGAGGTGCGTCTGGGCGAGCACAACATCAAGGTGACTGAGGGTAGCGAGCAGTTCATCTCTTCATCCCGCGTGATCCGTCACCCCAACTACAGCTCCTACAACATCGACAATGACATCATGCTGATCAAGCTGAGCAAGCCCGCCACCCTCAACACCTACGTGCAGCCTGTTGCTCTGCCCAGCAGCTGTGCCCCCGCTGGCACCATGTGTACCGTCTCTGGATGGGGCAACACCATGAGCTCCAGTGAGTGCAGAACCTGGGTCAAAGGTTACATGTGCCAGTTGGTCATCTTCATGGTGACTGAGTGTGTTTACAGACATAGCAAATGTAGACCTATTATTAAAAACACTCATATCTAACTATAACTCGTTCTCCACCTCCCTCCCTCCCTCCCTCCATCCCTCCTTCTCTCTCCCTCACGCCCCCCTTACAGCCGCTGACAAGAACAAGCTTCAGTGCCTGAACATCCCCACCCTGTCCTACAGCGACTGTAACAACTCCTACCCTGGCATGATCACCAACTCCATGTTCTGCGCTGGATACCTGGAGGGAGGCAAGGACTCTTGCCAGGTACTTACCACACTAACCTCAATTCAGTGGTTCCACTGATGACTTTAGATGTACTTTTTCAATTGATTAGAAATTGATAATGAAATAACCAATTCAAATCACTTGTCTCCCTTTCTTTCTCTCTCTCTCTCTCTCTCTCTCTCCCTTCCTCTCTCTCTCTCTCGATCTCACAATCTTTCTCCCCTTCTTTATCTATCTCTCTCAGGGTGACTCCGGTGGCCCCGTGGTGTGCAATGGTGAGCTTCAGGGTGTTGTGTCCTGGGGTTACGGATGTGCTGAGCCCGGTAACCCCGGTGTCTACGCCAAGGTAAGACATCAAAAAACATCAAAATACATACATCACTGTGATATCCCTTGGTTTCCTGAAGGAAAAAGACATTGAGTCTATAAAACATTGATTGATGGCTCTTATGTTGCCTCCCATTGAGCGTGTCCACTACTGTCTCCCTTCTTCTTCTCTTCCTCTAGGTGTGCATCTTTAATGACTGGCTGACCAGCACCATGGCCACCTACTAAGTCTGATCCTAGCTTCGGTCCTCCAGCATGGTCCCAGAACTCTACAACATCCTGTGCAGTTCAACATCTACCTTTTATACTGGAGATGAAATACTAATGACAAATAAAGCATTTAACATAATTTGAGTTACTGTGTCTATTGCCAAGGTATAAAACTATTTTTTTTTAAATATACTGTAGAAGGTACTTCTTACATGCATGCAGCATAGAACACATGTTCATGAATGTAGTAGTGCAATAGTATGCTCTGTATGTCATCAAAGGAGTGTTGATTACAAGCGGAATGTCTCAATTTGTGTTGGTTTATAAATGCTGTAATTATAACAGCTTAAGCACTTCTAATGTACATATACTGTACATTAGGCTGTTTTTAAGGCTTCAATAAACTATAAGGGTTAAGTCTGAATACACAATGTATGCTGATAATATCAAGAAAGTATTGATCTTCAGTTGACCAATTAGAGTATGTTAAAAGAGGGTCCTACCAGTCCCATTTATTTTTGGCTATCAAGTATACTAAGTGGGAACATATCAAACAAAACTTGGGTTGCAGATTCTCTGGCTCCACAGAATACAGATTATCTGACTGCACAGACTACTCTCTCTACAAATCATTAGGATTATGTTATTTCTTAATTTGGGTGAACTATCCATTTAACCTTGTAAACTGTTAGGAGGAATCATTTCTCACTATAAACATCTTTCTATTGGAAACGTCATAGACATGTTCATATTTTCCGTAAATCCATGTGGCAACATTAATGATTGTTTTTTTGGAGCTATGCCTGTGTAAATGCCAGAGAGAAGTGATCACTTGATGCATAAAAACAGTTACAACTTTGTATTTTCTCCAATGAATCAAAATGAACTAGATTCAGTGAAGAGTGCCTTTTGTCTACACATTTTAAATTGCTACTACAGTATGCTATTAACACATACTGTTGTGTATGTGTGTAACGGATTTCCTCCTCTTCGTCTGAGGAGGAGTAAGGATCGGACCAAAACGCAGTGTGGTTAGTGTCCATATTGATTTATTCAAAAACACAACTGAACACTGGAACAAAATAATAAACGTGAAATATACAAAACCGAAACAGTACCGTGTGGTCAAAACACTCACACGGAAACAAACACTCACACACCAAAAGTGAAACCCAGGCTACCTACGTATGATTCTCAATCAGAGACAACTAATGACACCTGCCTCTGATTGAGAACCATACTAGGCCGAACACAAAAACCAACATAGAAAAACAAACAGACTGCCCACCCCAACTCACGCCCTGACCATACAGTCCAGGCACAGTGTGAATAAGTGAATAAAATAACAAAACTATGGTCAGAACGTCACAATGTGTTCAATAGTGTAAGGCGCCTTTAAGGGGGTTCGAAGGCTGGAACGTCAACTATAATGAAAGTTAAGATCAGACAGAGGCAGCATACAGGAGCGATATAAAAGGTAACTTTAATCTCTATAAGCAACCACCATCTCAATCAGTTCACGTGACAGACAGGAATTTATAGACACAGGTCAGGCATTACCAATCAATGATAATCAATTAGTAATCACACTTACAATAGCTTACTTGTAACCGATTTCACCAACAACTTAAAAACCCACTCATGTAGTAAAAACTCTAAGGGCTCTATTCAATCAGATCCGCTTTAGCAGACATCGGCATAGTGGTTGGTTGTTTTGGTGTTGTTGGAGGTGCAACTGCATTAAAGCTGTCAAATCCACAAGTGGCTCCCAGCCTAGTGGTTAAGATTTGGCTCTCTCACCGCCGCGTCCTGGGTCCGCTTCCTGGTCAGGGAACTGCTTTTTGGGGCTCCCGAGTGGTGTAGCAGTCTAAAGCACTGCATCTCAGTGCTTGATGTGTCACAACAGACACTCTGGTTTGAATCCAGGCTGTATCACAACCGGCCGTGATTGGGAATCCCATAGGGCGGCGCACAATTGGCCCAGATTTGGCCAGTGTAGGCTGTCATTGTAAATAAGAATTTGTTCTTATCTGACTTGCCTAGTTAAACCTGCATTTTTTAGACTACAGTAATTCCTTTACTGATTTTTCTTTAATTATGTTACTGATTTGGTTTTAATCACTTAATCATTCTTAAAAATGTACCCGCTCACAACAGTATCGCTAACGTAATGACTTGAAAGAATAAGCGAATTCGTAAGAAGTATTATAGTCGAACGTGTTTAGAATTTTTACTCTTTGAGATCAAAAGGTGCCATTGGTAACATGAGTTATCGTTTCGAGTTTTTACACATTAATGATGTCCATGTACCTTGTCCATGTAAAGGAATTTTGAAAAGCCACTTTCAAAAGGCCCCAAACTGCACACTATGACACAATACAAAAAGGTAATTCTTTACAGTACATTGCCCTTATTACTGTGTAATTACTCATGTAATTACACTGTATTAAGTATGAATAATTATTCATTATAAATTACTAATCATTATTAAGTATTGAAATTGTTACAGTGAGTTATAATGCACTTACAGCAGTGACCCTAACCCTAACCCTAAATACAATGCACTTACAGCAGTGACCCTAACCCTAACCCTAACCCTAACCCTAAATACAATGCACTTACAGCAGTGACCCTAACCCTAACCCTAAATACAATGCACTTACAGCAGTGACCCTAACCCTAACCCTAACCCTAAATACAATGCACTTACAGCAGTGACCCTAACCCTAACCCTAACCCTAAATACAATGCACTTACAGCAGTGACCCTAACCCTAACCCTAACCCTAAATACAATGCACTTACAGCAGTGACCCTAACCCTAACCCTAACCCTAAATACAATGCACTTACAGCAGTGACCCTAACCCTAACCCTAACCCTAAATACAATGCACTTACAGCAGTGACCCTAACCCTAACCCTAACCCTAAATACAATGCACTTACAGCAGTGACCCTAACCCTAACCCTAAATACAATGCACTTACAGCAGTGACCCTAACCCTAACCCTAACCCTAAATACAATGCACTTACAGCAGTGAGCCTAAGCCCAACTTTAGCCCTAACCCTAACCCTAAAACTAACCCTAACCCTAACCCTAACCCTAGCCCTAGCCCTAGCCCTAGCCCTAGCCCTAACCACAATGCAAAGTACATACAATGCAACAATGGTTAGTAATTATAATACGTGTTACACTGTAATTACAGGAATAATTACACAGTAAGATGGGCACTGTAATGTAAAGTGTAACCATCATGTAAAACATACTACTTTTGTTTTGCATATGAGTTCACATATAAAACATACTGCATGTGATTTGCATATGAGTTCACATATAAAACATACTGCATGTGATTTGCATATGAGTTCACATATAAAACATACTGCATGTGTTTCACATACGTGTTCACGTTCCATAACCTTCTATCAGTTCTAAATATGTTGACTTTCCACTTAAACAGGCTTCTGTCAATTTTAAGGCCCGCCCGAAATCAGAAAAAACGTACCCTTTAGTGAGTCCATTAGCTGCTCCTCCCTGTCACATGCTCTGCATGCGCTCTGCTCATGGTGGCTCTGTGTCTGTGACTATCAAGCAACAGCTCCGCTTGGGCTGCTCTGCACAATGAAGAGACATGAGAGAGCAGTTAGCTGTTGGCTACTTTCTGTCACACTACATTCTTATTTTCTGTGAAATAATCTCTCCTGTCTTATATTTGACGAAGTTGTTATGATCTTAGTGATGTGTCACTACAGCTTTGATCTTAGTGAGATATGACAATATTGAGCAGCACAGCACGAGCAAATGACTCAGCTTCGAAATCTTAGTGATCAATTTATTGATAAGCGAGCCCTGCCTGTACCCTAGCTTCGATGAAAAAACTGCCTTATGTATAATGTCATGGCCTGTCCGGGTTGGAGTTGGGTAGCAGAGCTCTAGGAGTCATTCATCTGGCTAGTGTCGGACTTCTCACAGGCCTTATTAGACAGGAAGGGGATGTCTTCACACTGGAGTTTAAACAGGTTGGACACTTACAGAGACAGCCACACTTTCAGGACCCCCATCAGACCCCCAGTCTCATTGCATCCCATTTTACACTCAGTCTGCATTCACACCAGAGTCAGTGTAAATGTTTCCCCATCCAGACACCACACACATGTCCCCGGCCTTGGGGCAGGCCGTGGGCAGGGCGATGGGCTTGACAAACTTGTTGAGAGTGACAGGGTGGGCCAGCTTCAACAGCATAATGTCGTGGTCCAGGGTCTGGTAGTCATAGCTCTGGAGCCAGTAGATGGTGTCCACAGACAGAGATGATTTGTGAGTGAAAACAGGAGAGAATACATGAAACAGAAAGAAAATATAATGCACTGACGGAGGAAGAGAGGCTTGAGGGAAAAGATAAGTGAATGTGACCTTAGTACTTACATAATCCAGCAGTGGGAGGCAACGATGATCCACTGGTCGTTGATGAGGGAGCCTCACACTCATAACCCCAACGATCCTATTATCCATAGGAGCTGCCACTGAGGGAAAGAAGGATAGGGAGGGAGGGTGAGATGAGAAAGAGAGGAGGATGGAGAGAGGGAGTCGTGTTCAGAAAGCATGACAGGAGGAAGGAGACAGAAGACAGAGAGATGCAGAGGTTAGAGTTAATGCTACAGTATATTATACAAGATGGGCAAATGGGGAGCAATAACCTTTCAGCAAGACAATAACCTACAACAAAAGGCCAAATCTACACTGGAGTTGTTTACCAATAAGATGTTTCTGAGTGGCCAATTTACAGTTTTGACTTAAATCTGCTTGAAAATATATGGCAATACTTGAAAATGGCTGTCTAGCCATGATTCCCAACAAACTTGACAGAGCTTGAAGAATGTTGACAATAATAATGGGCTAATATTGCACAGTCCAGGTGTGTAAAGCTCTTATAGACTTAGCCAAGAAGATTCACAGCTGCTTCTAGATTGTTAACTCAGGGAGTTGAATGCTTATGCAACAACTATATTTTAGTTATACAATTTCTGTGAATCTTTAAATAAAATGTTCCATAGGGTATGAATACTTTTTCAAGGCACTGTAAATGCACTGTAATTTTATCTTTAAAACTGCTAAGTTTTCTCTCTGTGTAACGTTCTGAGTGTAGTGGGTGAGAAGTCAGGCGCAGGAAGCAGAGAGTTCAGGGTAGTGCTACTGTAACGGATGTGAAACAGCTAGCTTAGTTAGCGGTGGTGCGCGCTAAATAGCGGTTCAATCGCGACGTGACGTCACTTGCTCTGAGACCTTGAAGTAGTAGTTCCCCTTGCTCTGCAAGGGCCGTGGCTTTTGTGGAGCTATGAGTAAAGATGCTTCAAGGGTGACTGTTGTTGATGTGTGCAGAGGGTCCCTGGTTCGCGCCCGGGTATGGGCGAGGGGACGGTCTAAAGTTATACTGTTACATTGATGCTGTTGACCCGGATCACTGGTTGCTGCGGAAAAGGAGGAGGTCAAAAGGGGGGTGAGTGTAACGGATGTGAAACAGCTAGCTTCTAAAGTTATACTGTTACACTACTTTAATGCACAACACGGCGAACATAAGCCAACCCCACGAAAACACAGGGCGTATAACAAAACAAACGCCCCAAACACGGGGACTTAAACTGTCCAGCAAAACCCACGAAATGGGAAAACACGTAACCCACAGACGTGCGCACAAGTTACACAAAACAGAAGGTCACAATAATTAATCCCGCACAAAGAACCAGGCGGGCCGGCTGACTAATATAGCCTCCCTAATTATACCCAACTCAAAACAGGTGTACTCAATAAACACATAAGGAGGGGGAGGAAAGAATCAGTGGCAGCTAGTAGGCCGGCGACGACGACCGCCTTCGGTCGGAGTCGTGACACTCTGTCTCATGGCAAAATGTATAGAATTGCAGGAAATGTGCTTTAAAACGGCAACAAAAATCTGCTTTATAGCAAAACATTTAGAATTTGCTTGAAAACTGGAAAACTTTCTCTGCTGATGCCAAGAAGTAGACCTTTAAACTGTTCTTTCCCAGGGCCCAAAACTTTAGCCTGGCCATGTATTGCAGAATTCATAGTAAAAGTCATTGTAAAGGAGTGGTGTTCTGATTATGAGGGGGTCCCTGGTGAATTTGCTAACACAAAAGGGGTTCCCAGCCCCAAATAGTTTGAAAACCGTTGTACTTGACTACTGTATTGTGGTCGGCAATGTTGACAACAGAAAAATGAGACGGTAATTTCATTGAATCAAAACTTCTATGAAGATCCTGACATCATCAATGAAATTAAGAACTATGACAAGTTTATCCAATCAGAGAATGCAGCCAAGGTCAAGGAGGACCTGGATCTCCTAGAGAATGTGACACTTAACATCGCTGTGACAGGGAAAAGTGGGTCAGGAAAGTCCACTTTCGTTAACGCCTTACTTGGACTGGATGGGGACGAGGGAGCAGCAGAAACCAGAGTGATGGAGACCACCATGAAGGCCATTAGATGCTCCCACCCCACCATGACTAATGTGAAAATCTGGGACCTGCCTGGTATCAGCACCCCAAACTTTAAAGCAAAGAATTACATGAAGGAGGTCAAGTTTGAAACCTACGACTTCTTCGTCATCATCGGCACAGTGAGGTTCAAAGAGAACAACATCATGCAGGCCTCAGAGATGAAGAAGATGTTCTACTTTGTCCGTTCGAAGATCGACAATGACATCCGAGCTGAGGCATGGAAGAAGAACTACAGGGAGGAAGATTTGCTCTCCAAGATCAGACATAATTGTGAGGAGAACCTGAAGACCATAGGGAGCCCAAAAGTCTTCCTCATCTCCACCTTTGAGCTGGGGAAGTACAATTTCCAGCAGCTGCTTGACTCTCTCTCTCAAAAAACCTCCCAGAGCACAAGAGGTCAGCCTTGATCCAGTCTCTGCCGGTTTGCTCCAAAGTCATGATTGAAAAGAAGAGGAAGGAGCTTTTCAAAACTCCTTGCGTTGCAGCTGCTGCCACCTCAACCACAGCAGCCGTACCCATCCCTGGCTTCTCAGTGGTCTGTGAGGTTGGTATTATGCAGGCCTCCCTCTGCAGGCCCTTCATAGCCTTTGGACGAGATGAGACTCTCAGAACGTGTCAATAAGCCAGTGGGTGAACTGAGCTCAGCGATGAACTCGCTTCGCTGGGGGGGTCGATGAGAAGGTGGTGGCTGGAATGCTGAGTACAACAGCTATGGTGGCAGCCAAGACCATCGTGGTTGAGTTGACTAGCATACCTGCCATTGGTAGGTTTGGATCAGTGGGGATTGCCTTTGCCACTACATTACACCTTCTGGACAAGGGATTAAAAGAGATGGTGGAGGATGCTAAAGCAATGCTCATGATGGCAGGTGTAGAATGATGTAAAATTATCAAACTGAAAACACCTTGTTCTTCATGGATGCTATAATGGCTGCAAAAACATATCCTACAGGTCAAATGTCTAATCACTTGTATTACCATGACAACCGAGTCAGGAACCCAATGTTTGAGTTTGTTAACTTAGTTATAGCTTTGTTATTAGAATTAGCATCATTATTAGCATTAACATTTTGTTAGCTATAGCATTGTTGTTAGCATTATCATCTTAATTAGCTGTAGCATAGTTATTAGCTATAGTGTTATTATTAGCATTTGTATCATCATTAGCATTAGCATTTTTGAGTGCAAAACAATGGATGCTGTACATACATCTGTTATCAAAAATGTGTTAGCATTTTGATTTGTCTTTGTGACATCTTTTTTCCCCTGCTCTGTACTCTTTATAATTGTCAGTATTTGATTGTACTAGTAACTAGCAGGTGAATGCTTGGGAAATGTAAAGTCGTCTATCAAAAACAATATGTGAGTTCATATTGAAGTAATGACATCTATTTTTATTTGAGATATTTTGTAATTGTATCTACACTGTCACATGCACAGGGTCGCAGATGTTGTTGCAGTGTTCAGTGAAATACTTAAGATTCGAGCTCCAACAGAGCAGGTGTGAATGAAACAATAAAAACAATAAAAGACTAATTATACTGAACAAAAATATAAACGCAACATGCAACAATTTCAACAATTTTATTGAGTTACAGTTCATATAAGGAAATCAGTCAATTGAAATAAATTCATTAGGCCCTAATCTATGGATTTCACATGACTGGGCAGGTGCGTAGCCATGGGTTGGCCTAGGAGGGCATAGGCCCACCCACTTGGGAGCCAGGCCCACCCACTGGGGAGCCAGGCCCAGCCAATTAGAATGAGTTTTTTGCCACAAAAGGGCTTTATTACAGACAGAAATACTCCTCAGTTTCATCAGCTGTCCGGGTGGTTGGTCTCAGATGATCCCGCAGGTAAAGAAGCCGGAAGTGGAGGTCCTGGGCTGGCGTGGTTACACGTTGTCTGCGGTTGTGAGGCCGGTTGGATGTACTGCCAAATTCTCTAAAATGACATTGGAGGTGGCTTATGGTAGAGAAATTAACATGACATTTTCTGGCAACAGCTCTGGTGGACATTCCTGCAGTCAGCATGCCAATTGCATGCTCCCTCAAAACCTGGAACTTGGAATTGTGGTGTGTGACAAAACTGTACATTTTATTGTCCCCAACAATATGTGCACCTGTGTAATGATCATGCTGTTTAATCAGCTTCTTGATATGCCACACCTGTCAGGTGGATGGATTATCTTGGCAAAGGAGAAATGCTCACTAACAGGGATGTAAACAATAATACGCTTTTTGTGCGTATTGGACATTTCTAGAATCGTTTATCTCTGCTTGTGAAAAATGGGACCAACACTTTACATGTTGCATTTATATTTTTGTTCAATATACATTTAGTTGAGATGCATAGCAAGCTGTGCAAGTGGATAAACCTTATGTAACCTACTGTAACCACATGGGCTATCTTCACTTCTTCTCTGTTCACATTTTAAATATTAGAATGGGGAAAAAAATCATAATTAAATGCAAAAAGTCCACTTCTTTGAATATATATGCCAATTAAATTGATAAATGTGACTGAATATAGGCCTATAGTATGGGCATCTCTGTTTTCTCAGTGTTTTGTCAGTACAGAACCTTTTTTATTTCTATATACTTGTTTTAAATATATGCAGTTCTGTCCTTGAGCTATTCTTATCTGTTATTGTTCTGTATTATGTCATGGTTTATGTTTTCTTTGGGCCCCAGGAAGAGTAGCTGCAGCTTTTGCAACAGCTAATGGGATCCTAATAAAATAACAATAACCACCACTCCAGACTGAGGTAGAGATGGGTCGGTACCTCAGAACAGACTATTAGAACAATTATACAGTACAGATTTACAGCAGTTATTTGGCTGGGTATGACATTATCAATTGCACATCAAATCAATCAATCAATCAAATGTATTTATAAAGCCCTTTTTACATCAGCTGATGTCACAAAGTGCTGTACAGAAATCCAGCCTAAAACCCCAAACAGAAAGCAATGCAGATATAGAAGCACGGTGGCTAGGAAAAACTCCCTAGAAAGGCCGGAACCTAGGAAGAAACCTAGAGAGGAACCAGGCTCTGAGGGGTGGCCAGTCCTCTTCTGGCTGTACCGGGTGGAGATTATAACAGAACATGGCCAAGATGTTCAAACGTTCATAGATGACCAGCAGGGTCAGATAATAATAATCAGTGGTTGTAGAGGGTGCAACAGGTCAGCAACTCAGGAGTAAATGTCAGTTGGCTTTTCATAGCCGATCATTCAGAGTTAGAGATAGCAGGTGCGATAGAGAGAGAGTCCAAAACAAGGTAACACGTCCAGTGAACAGGTCAGGGTTCCATAGCCGCAGGCAGAACAGTTGAAATTGGAGCAGCAGCACGACCAGGTGGACTGGGGACAGCAAGGAGACATCAGGCCAGGTAATACTGAGGCATGGTCCTAGGGCTCCGGTCCTCCGAGAGAAAGAGAGAGAGAGAAAGAGAAAGAGAGAAAAGAGAGAGAGATAGAATTAGACAGAGCATACTTAAATTCACACAGGACACTGGATGAGACACGAGAAATACTCCAGATATAACAGACTGACCCTAGCCCCTCGACACATAAACTATTGCAGCATAAATACTGGAGGTTGAGACAGGAGCGGTCGGGAGACACTGTGGCCCTGGCCGACGATACCCCGGACAGGGCCAACAAGGCAGGATATAACCCCACCCACTTTGCCAAAGCACAGCCCCCACACCACTAGAGGGATATCTTCAACCACCAACCTACTACTGTGAGGTTCTGTGTTATACACTATAGCCCTTAACATATCATATGTGATGGAATATTATTTGCTGTTGGCTTGTGTGGGTATATGTGTTATGCAACAAAGCTGACTTGAGACATTGTTAACAGTTTCAGGGCCATGGGCCTTTCTCATGATGGAAAAATACAGAATAACATGAAGACAGGAACTGTGCAATGAGTTGGGGGGGGGCACATTCAGAACGTAGTGTTGCGAGAACAAACAGTCTTTTGTTAGATAACAGGAGCCAGGTGCCTGATAACTGTATATTCTACACAACTACAACGATTGACCGCTGGAGTGCCCGGGGGATGGGACCAGCTCTGCGCCAACAATCAAGGTGAGTCTAAACCACGCCCAGTCTCTACTCTGACATGCCGGCTCGGAAGCAGGAACTACTTCTGTCATCACAGTATATTATAATATCTTTGTCAGGAACAAGTCAGTTCTCTGTTTGCCCTGCGAGGTGTGACAGAGAGCCCGTATATATGAAAATTGCATTTACCACTTTTTGCTTAGCTAATAAAAAATACATAGCATACAATCGGTGACTCAGTGTCATATTTATCCTGATACCAGATTGGAATTGACACAACCCTAACACTACCCTGAGACAAGGCCGAGTATAGCCCACCAAGATCTACCCCATGGCATGAACCTGAGGCGGGTGCCGACCCAGACAGGAAGATCACGTCAGTGACTCAACCCACTCAAGTGACGATTGGAAGAGCGCCAGTAAGCCAGTGACTCAGCCCCTGTAATAGGGTTAGAGGCAGAGAATCCCAGTGGAGAGAGGGGAGCCGGCCATCACGTGTTATGCATTCAACAGACGACAGCAACACTCAGTCCAGCCTTCTAATGGCTTCATGAAACATAGTCCCATCATCTGACTCCACACTGAAATACTGAACTAAAAGTAGCTGTTAGCTAATTGCCAATGTCAGGTGGTCTGTAGCTCTATTTGGCATATTCAATAACAAATATTCATGTTTTTTGTAAGAGTTAGCTAGCTTGTAAAGAAGCTAACTAAAAGTAGCCTACCTTTTCCTGTTTACAAAAATGTGCTCAAATCCTGAAACAACCTTATCTAGCTAGCCTACGGTTTATTATATTTATTATATATTGCTTCACAAATGTATTTGAATTAAATAATACATTTTCATGAACCTTGCTCTTTGCCACTCCAACCTCGGCAACAATGCTGCAAAAATACTAATACTATCTACACCAAGCCATCGAGAGTAAACGGTGTCGGACGAGATAGCTAGCCATTTTTCTGACCATTCAGCAGCATCATTAATATTGATATAAATGTCAATGCAACAGCTAAAACAAATGAAAAGGCAGCTAGTTAGCTGTCATGGGTACCTGCTTCTATAAACCAATGAGTTCTATTTTAGGCCTTGGCATCAGCAGATGCTCGTTGGCACTCTCGAGCAGTGTGGGTGCAATAATTGAATAACATGGATCATGCGACGTGTCCGGTCTGGTCAGCATGTTAGGTTTTCTCAGCTATTGTTTGCTAAAATCCACATTACCTTTCACTGGGTTTATACATATATAGAACCTTCTTTAGTAAAGGGTTATTTAATCTTGTCAAATCAAATAAAAGTTTATTGGTCGCGTACACAGATGTGCAGATGTTATCGCAGGTGCAGCGGAATGCTTGTTCCTAGCTCCAACAGTGCAGTAATACCTTACAAAACACAAAACAATACACAAATAATCCAAAAAGTAAAAAGAAATAAATATCGGCCAAAGAACCATGAAGTTTGCCAATCCATAAAACAATCCATAAAACAATCCATAAAACCCCAAATAACCCTTTTTTCTAAGATTGCACAATGCATCTATATTACATAAATGGATAGTTCCGCATGTGATGGATGTTTGTGTGTTATTAATTTAGCTAATTATGGGTTGTCAGGAGCAAGATGTCTGATGAAAACTTATATGAGGATCTTGACATCGTCAAGGAAATGAAGAACTACGAAAAGTTTACCCCGACAGAAAATGCAGCCAAAGCAAAGGAGCACCTGGATCTGCTGGAGAACGTGACCCTTAACATTGCTGTGACAGGGGAGAGCAGGGCGGGAAAGTCCACCTTTGTTAATGCCTTACTTGGACAAAGGGGCAGTAGAAACTGGAGTTGACCAAGACCACAATGAAGCCCATTAGATACAGCCATCACACAGTGCCTAATGTGAAATTCTGGGACCTACCTGGTACCGGCACCCCAAACATTAAAGCAAAGAAGTACCTGAAGGAGGAAAAGTTTAAAACCTCATCATCATCGGCACAGTGAGGTTCAAAGAGAACAACATCATGCTGGCCAAAGAGATCCAGAATATGAAGAATATATTTTACTTTGTCCGGTCGAAGATTGACAACGACAGCCGAGCTGAGGCATGGAAGAAGAACTACAGGGAGGAGGATTTGCTCTCCAAGATCAGACAGAATTGTGAGGAGAACCTGAAGACCGTAGGGAACCCCAAAGTTTTCCTCATCTCCACCTTTGAGCTTGGGAAGTACGATTTCCAGAAGCTAATCTACTCTCTGGAGGAAAACCTCTCAGAGCACAAGAGGTCTGCCTAATCCAGTCTCGGTTTGCTCAATAGTCATGATTGAAAAGAAGAGGAAATATCTTTTCAAAACCTGGTGCCTCCACCACAGCAGCCGTACCCATCCCTGGCTTCTCAGTGGGCTGAGAGATTGGTGTTATGCAGGCCTTCTTCCACAAAGCATTCATAACCTTTGAACTAGATGAGAAATCCCTCCAGAGACTCAGAACGTGTCAACAAGCCAGTCGGTGAACTGAGCTCAGCAGTGAAGTCTCGCTTCACTGGAGGAGTTGATGAGAAGATGGTGGTTAGAATGATGCATACAGCAGTCATGGTGGCAGCCAAGGCTATCGAAGCTGTGTTGACCACTGTTGTTTTTAGTTTTGGTGCAATGGGGATTGCTTTTGCCACTACATTACACCTTCTGCACGAGGGAATAAAAGAGTTGGCGGAGGATGCTAAAGCAGTGCTAATGGCGGCAGGCCTGGAATGACAAAAAATGGTCAGACTGAAAACACCCTGTTCTTCCAGGTGGATGTGGTTACAATGGCTGTACTTTAGATACAGATTTTCACAAGTCAGATGTCCGATTCATGTCTGATCACTTTTGTTACCATGACAATATGAATAGAGCCATGAACCCAAGGTTTGTGTTTGTTTAATTAGTTCTAGTGTTGTGCGTAGAGTTAGCATCATTATTCAAATGATCATTGTTAGTAGCTATAGCATCATTATTAGCATTGCATCATTATCAGCATTAGCAGTTTGTAGTGCAAAACAAAGGAGGCCATACATCTGTTAGCATATGTTTGTTAGCATGGTTACTTTTCCATTTAATTTGTCTTTGCCATCTAATTTCCTGCTCTGTACTCTATACCATTGCCACTATTTGATTGTACTAGTAACTAGTAGGTGGGTGCTGAGGAAATGCCAAACAGTGGAAGAGTTCCTTTGTTAGCATGCTTCTTTGTGTCATCTAATTTTCAATGATTAAATTATTTGATGTGACTGTAAATATTCTAGTAATCTACCCTGTTATCTAAATCATTGATTGTTTGTGTATTTTTTTTATTGACACAAAGAATTGTAATAAAAAACACAAACATACATTAGTGAAGTCAAAGATGCCATTTTATTGACTAGATTAGTCTCTTTGTCTTCCTGCATGTAACAACATCAGCCTTCTATCTCCCTCTACTTCATCTTCTTCTTCTTCTTCTTTCTCTCGCTCTCGCTCTCGCTCTCGCTCTCGCTCTCGCTCTCGCTCTCGCTCTCGCTCTCGCTCTCGCTCTCGCTCTCGCTCTCGCTCTCTCTCTCTAGTCTGGTGTGGAGGGTACAGGCTAGTAGTTGGTGATGATCTCGTGGATCCAGGGCAGCAGGGCACAGACCTTGGTGTAGACACCAGGATAGTTGGGCTGGGCACAGCCAACACCCCAGGACACGATGCCATGCAGCTCTCCGTTACATACCAGGGGACCGCCGGAGTCACCCTGAGAGAGAAACAGAGGGGGGAGAAAGATAATGAATTAATATATAAATGAATAAACAAACAAATGAAATGTTCTGTTTGTGAGGTTGCAGGGGTATTCTTCATACCTGACAGGCGTCCTTGCCTCCCTCCAGGTAGCCGGCACACACCATGGTATCAGTAATCTGGCCAGGGTAGGACTCGTCACAGGCCTTCTTAGACAGGATGGGGATGTCCACACACTGCAGGTTAAATGGGTTGAACACTGACAGAGAGAGAGACAGAGAGACCGATGAGAGACAGAGAAAGAGAGAGAGAGACACAGTTGGGGAGAGAGAGAGAGACAGAGAGAGAGAGAAGGTTGGGGGGAGAAAGGGGGGGGGGGTATACAGTAAGTGGTATTCTTAGAAGTAGCTACCCTCTCAAGTAAATTGACTTGCTGATTTCCCATCAAAATGTAGACCTAGCGTGAGCTATAGTTTCAAGAAAAAGTATTTTTAGTTGATTACATTCAATAACCCATATTTTCTCATCCCAATCTCATCCTCATTCCACCCCATCCCATACTACAACCCATCTACATAAATACCAGAGTCGGTGTAGATGTTTCCCCATCCAGACACCACACACATGTCCCCGGCCTTTGGGCAGGCCGTGGGCAGGGCGATGGGCTTGACAAACTTGTTGAGAGTGACAGGGTGGGCCAACTTCAACAGCATAATGTCGTGGTCCAGGGTCTGGTAGTCATAGCTCTGGTGCCAGTAGATGGCGTCCACAGACATGTACTGCTCCGTTCCTTCGTGCTGCCAGATGTGGTGGTCACCCAGGATAGCGAGCTGACTCCAAGGACTGGAGGGAGGGAGAGAGAGGGAGAGAGAGAGAGAGCAAGAAGGAGAGAGTGAGAGAGTGAGAGAGTGAGGGAGAGAGAGAGAGAGAGAGAGGACATGATTTATGAAGGAGAGCAGAAAGGGATGAAGGTGAAGAAGTGGAGAGAGGAAAGCAGAGAAGACAAGAAGGAGAGAGGGGAAGACAGAAATTGAAGACAGATGGAAAATTGGAGAAGGGAGAGGAGAAAAAAATAGAAACCTTTACATGAAGAGGCCTTTGGGAGACACAGTGAAGGGAAAAGATGGTTGACAGTGACCCTGCAGTACTCACTTCATCCAGCAGTGGGCGGCAGAGATGATCCACTGGTCATTAATGAGGGAGCCGCCACAGAAGTGGTAGCCGATGTTAAGAGAGGCTTGCCAGGGCTGGGAGTGAGCCTCACACTCATAACCCCCCACGATCCTGTCATCCATAGGAGCTGCCGCTGAGGGAGGGAAGGAGTGGAAGGGAGAGGGAGGGTCAGTGGAGAAAGAGAGTAGGATGGAGAAAGGGAGTAGTGTTCAGAACGCATGACAGAAGGTAACAGAAGACAGAGAGATGCAGAGGTTAGAGATAATGTTATATTATACAAGATGGGCAAAAGGAGAACATTAAGCTGATGTCCACATTGTCTGTAAAACATGTGTGTCTCTATGCGTGTCTCTCTGCGAGTCTCTCTGCGAGTGTCTCCACGCGTGTCTCTACGCGTGTCTCTACGCGTGTCTCTACGCGTGTCTCTACGCGTGTCTCTACGCGTGTCTCTACGCGTGTCTCTATGTGTGTCTCTGTGTGTGTCTCTGTGTGTGTCTCTGTGTGTGTTTGTTACCTGCAGCCCCCAGGAGTGTGAGTACAATCAGGCCAATCATCGTTGTGCTGAGACAAGTCTTCATTCACCAGACTGGACATGTGCACTCTGCGATTCTCTACATTTATACCTTCATCTCGACTGATATCCCTCCAACCTGTCCTGCCCCCTTTCCAAGTCTCTCATGCCTGATGCCCCACCCCAAACTCTCCTGCCCCATCATGCCTCATCTTATCACAAACTCCCCTTATATTCTACCAGGTACTCAGAGCATGCGTTTATCCCATTCCTCACGCCAATTTCATCATGGCGTTTGAGACATTTTGTTATTGGAATAAGTCACAGCTGCAGCTGTCTCAACCTTGGGACTTTGGACAGAAAGTGTTTCATGTTGAAACAGTTGTGCTGTTGGCCAGATTGTCAGAGTGGTAGGATCATTGAGACCTCTTGCAACACCTCAAAGAAGTGGGGAAAAAGGTTGTTGTAATTTTCAGGTACTAGTTCTAACATCACAGGTGGCCATTTCTCTCACAGCCTCTGGCCTATATTCAAGGGCATACTAAGTGTACTAAAGAATAGTTGCAGAGATAAGGAAGGCTCTATGAGTAAAATTTGAATAGAACCAGACAGAATGATGATTTGCACATTTAAAATGTTATGCAATCAGTACATTCAATAGAATAATTGGTTGTTCTGTAAGATGCAACATTGGAAAGTGAATAGGCATTGTGGGATGAGCACGGGCTGTTAAGTAGCCGTGGTCCTTTTGATACTGCATATGGCCAACCATGGGTACATGTCCTTATGTGCCACATGCCACTTAAAAAGGCTAAATGTCTGTCACATTCAGTTTGCCAGCTACTGGTTAATCATCAGTTAGGTGTACAGTCCCCTACGTATTTATTTGGGCAGTGCAGATAAAAATGTTAATTTGGCTCTATACTCGAACATTTTGGATTTCAGAACAAATGTTTTATACACTACATGGCCAAACGTATGTGGACACCCCTTAAAATTAGTGGATTTGGCTCAGCAACACCCGTTGCTGACAGATGTATAAAATCAAGCACACAGCCATGCAATCTCCATAGACAAACATTTGCAGTAGATTTGCCCGTACCGAAGAGCTCAGTGACCTTTAACGTGGCACCATCATAGGATGCCACCTTTCCAACAAGTCAGTTCGTCACATTTCTGCCCTGCTAGAGCTGCCCCTGTCAACTGTAAGTGATGTTATTGTGAAGTGGAAACCTCTAGGAGCAACAATGGCTCAGCTGCAAATGGCAGGCCACAAAAGCAGGTGTCCACATACATTTGGTCATGTAGCGTATGAGGGAACAGTACAGACTTTCACCTTTTATTTTAGCGTGCTTTCATACATATCTGTTTTACCATTTAGAAATGAATGCACTTTTTGTATCTAGTCACCCCATCACTTATAGTGTATTTAATTTAATCAAACGTTTGGTCCCATACTCCTAGCACACAATGACTACATCAAGCTTATGACTCTACAAACTTGTTGGATGCATTTGCAGTTTGTTTTGGTTGTGTTTCGGATGATGTTGTGCAAATGGTAAATAATGTATTGTGTCATTTTGGAGTCAAGTCAGTTTTATTGTAAGTAAGATGTTCCCGAACACTTCTACATTAATGTGGATGCTACCTTGATTACAGATAATCCTATTACTAGCCTATTCAACCTCTCTTTCGTATCGTCTGAGATCCCCAAAGATTGGAAAGCTGCCGCGGTCATCCCCCACTTAAAAGGGGGAGATACCTTAGACCCAAACTGTTAAAGACCTATAGCCATCCTGCCCTGTCTTTCTAAAATCTTTGGATGCCAAGTTAATAAACAGATCACCGACCATTTCAAATCCCACCGTACCTTCTCCACTATGCAATCTGGTTTCCGAGCAGGTCATGGGGGCACCTCAGCCACGCTCAAGGTCCTTAAACAATATCATAACCACCATTGATAAAAGACAGTACTGTGCAGCCGTCTTCATCGACCTGACCAAAGCTTTCTACTCTGTCAATCACCGCATTCTTATTCTTATGACTGCCTTGCCTGGTTCACCAACTATTTCTCAGATAGAGTTCAGTGTCTCAAATCGAAGGGCCTGTTGTCCGGACCTCTGGCAGTGTCTATGGGGGTGCCTCAGGGCTCAATCTCAGGCCGACTCTTTTGTCTGTATATATCAATGATGTCGCTCTAGCTGCTGGTGATTCTCTTACAACACCATTCTGTATACATCTGGCCCTTCTTTGGACACTGTGCTAACTAACCTCCAAATGAGCTTCAACGCCATACAACACTCCTTCGTGGCCTCCAACTGCATTTAAATGCTAGTAAAACTAAGTGCATGCTCTTCAACCGATTGCTGCCCGCACCCTCCTGCCCGACTAGCATCACTACTCTGGATGGTTCTGACCTAGTCTAACCTGTCTGGTTAGACTGGAAACTCTCCTTCCACATTAAGCATCTCCAATCCAAAATTAAATCTAGAATCGGCTTCCAATTTCGCAACAAAGTCTCCTTCACTCACGCCGCCAAACATAACATCGTAAAACTGACTATCCTACCGATCCTTGACTTCGGTGATGTCATTTACAAAATAGCCCCCAACACTCTACTCAGCAAACTGGATTTAGTCTATCACAGTGCCATCCGTTTTATCACCAAAGCCCCATATACTACCCACCACCGTGACCTGTATGCTCTCATTGGCTGGCCCTCACTACATATCCGTTGCCAAACCCACTGGCTCCAGGTCATCTATAAGTCTTTGCTAGGTAAAGCCCCCACCTTATCTCAGCTCACTGGTCACCATAGCAACACCCACCCTTAGCACGCGCTCCAGCAGGTACATTGCACTGGTCATCCCCAATGTCAACACTTAATTTGGCTGCCTTTCCCTCCAGTTCTCTGCTGCCAATGACTGGAACGAATTGCAAAAATCGCTGAAGCTGGAGTCTTATATCTCCCTCTCTAACTTTAAGCATCAGCTGTCTGAGCAGCTTACCGTATTGCATTAATGCTAAATGGTAATTATTTTCGCCTCTAGGGCCTATTTATTGCCTACCTCCCTACTCTTCTACATTTGCACACACTGTACATAGCTTTTTCTATTTTTCTTTTATTTTGTGTTGTTGACTGTACGTTTGTTTATGTGTAACTCTGTGTTGTTTTTGTCGCACTGCTTTGCTTTATCTTGGCCAGGTCGCAGTTGTAAATGAGAACTTGTTCTCAACTGGCCTACCTGGTTAAATAAAGGTGAAATAAAAAATAAATAAAAAATAATGAATGAATAATGATGTTACAGATGGACAAAGGTCATGCTCCCAAAACATGCTAACCTCTCACCATTACAAATAACAGGGGAAGCTAGGATTTTCTTGGAGTTATGATATTCATGCATCTGTAACTTTATCACTCATCATTATTCAAGATTCATTCATGGTTATCATGGTAACATCCACATCAATGTAAAAGTGTTCAGAAACATATTCTATTCTTATTAACAATAAAAGTGACCCTAAAATGACAATACATTATTTACCATTCATTTCTACTGGGCACAAAATAATCTGAAACACAACCAAAACAAACAGCAAATGCACCCAACAAGTTTGTAGAGTCACAAGCTTGATTTAGCAGTGGTGGGAAAAGTATTACATAGTCATTGAGGTAAAGTACAAAGACAAAGAAAATGCTATACATGAAATTCCGTATATTAAGCTAATCAGATGGCACACTACAACACTCTCAATACTTCTGACACCTTCAAATGGGATAGATAATAGATACATAAAGTACTATCATTTTGAAATGGTAAAACAGATATGTATGAAGCACCCTCAAATGTAAGGTGACATTCTGTTCTGTCGGTTTATATAAAACATGTGATCTCAAATCCAAAATGCTGAAGTATAGAGCCAAAATAATAGTTTTAGCATCACTATCCAAATAAATACGGAGGGGCGTGTATGTTGCGAAGTGCATGCAGGTGCATTAAATAAAATATTGTGGCCCTTGTATGCTTGTATGTTTAGGGATAAGGCTGAGTAAGGGGAGGGGGAGGTGATTAGGGTGGTCAGTGGGGTAGAGTGAATGTTGTGAGCACATGGGAGGGCAGTGCAGATAGTGTGTGAGGGGTAGGGGAGGGCAAATAGGGTGTGAGGGGTAGGGGAGGTAAGGTAGACTTTGATGGGGGGGGGGCAGATAGGGTGTGAGGGGTAGGGGAGGTAAGGTATGGGTGTGAGGGGTGGGGGAGGGCAGATAGGGTGTGAGGGGTAGGGGAGGTAAGGTATGGGTGTGAGGGGTGGGGGAGGGCAGATAGGGTGTGAGGGGTAGGGGAGGTACGGTAGACTTTGATGGGGGGGGGCAGATAGGGTGTGAGGGGTAGGGGAGGTAAGGTATGGGTGTGAGGGGTGGGGGAGGGCAGATAGGGTGTGAGGGGTAGGGGAGGTAAGGTAGGGTGTGAGGGGTGGGGGAGGGCAGATAGGGTGTGTATAAATAAAGTCCATGTGTGTGTCCAGGTGTCTTTGATCAGCCAGTGTTCACCGGACAGACAGACACCATGAGACTGCTCGCTCTGATACTGCTGGTTGGAGCTGCTGGTAATTAAACACACACACACATACAGTACTTTAATATACTCTACCAATTATATATCACAAACTATTCGTAGGGAATATTAATCTTACATATAGCTTATAAGAACTTTCAACGTTTTTACCCAACAGGCTGTTTCTATGTGAGGTAGAACAATTCTGATTAATACTATTCAGAATGCAACAATGTCCTCATCTCTCCCCTCTTGTGACCACTCTCTCTGTATGGTGTCTCTCTCTGTGTGTTTCAGCGGCAGTGCCCCGTGAGGATGGTAAGATCATCGGTGGCCAGGAGTGTGAACCTCACTCCCGACCCTGGATGGCCTCCCTTAACTACGGGTACCACTTCTGCGGAGCCGTGCTCATCAATGAGCAGTGGGTGCTCTCTGTCGCTCACTGCTGGTACAAGTGAGTAAGGGTGGAGGGCAGGGGAGGGAAAGGGGGATACCTAGTCAGTTGTACAACTGAATGCATTCAACTGAAATGTGTCTTCTGCATTTAACACAACCCCTCTGAATCAGAGAGGTGCGGGGAGCTGCCTTAATCGACATCCACGTCTTCGGCGCCCGTGGAACAGTGGGTTAACCGCATTGCTCAGGGGCAGAACAACAGATTTCGGGCCAATATGGACCAAAAGGAGGGCTCTTCTATGTCTTCCGCAGTGTGACACTGAATCTTATCAAACTGACATGAAGTTTCTCTGTAATTAGAGTTGTATCACCCTGTCTTTCCCTTTGTCCTCTTCCTCCTCTCCTTCCTCTGCCCTTTCTCTCCTTCGTCCTCTTCCTCCTCTCCTTCCTCTGCCCTTTCTCTCCTTTGTCCTCCTCTCTCAGCCCCTACGCTATGCAGATCATGCTTGGAGAGCACAACCTGCGTGTGTTTGAGGGAACTGAGCAGCTCATGAAGACTCAAAACATAATCTGGCATCCCAGGCAAGCTACACCCACACATCACTTTAGGGAAGCCATTTTATAACAACCGAACCGAGGCTGAAAGGGGTTTTATCACATTACATGATTCAATAAAAATCCCTTGGCCTCTCTCTCTTCTCTCTGTAGCTATGACTACCAGACGCTGGACTATGACATGATGCTGATCAAGCTGTTCCACCCTGTGGAGATCACTGATTATGTGAAGCCCATCCCGCTGCCCACCAGCTGCCCATACGCAGGCCTCCCCTGCTCTGTCTCTGGCTGGGGCAACATTGCCACTGGAGAGGAGGGTGAGACGGACCAAATACCCCTGCACTTTACCTTTACAAAACTATAACCACAGAAATTACACCCAAACACACTATACCAAACCAACTTTACCAACATTAATTATACCCTCAGTACTTTTATCCACACACACTCTAACAACACACGCCTCACCCGGAGAAGAGGTATGACTACGGATAAATGATATTAAATAACTAAATCTCCCTGCCTTTTACTTCCTTCTCAGTAAACATGCCCGCCCGTCTGCAGTGTCTGGATGTGCCCATACTGGAGGATGAGAAGTGTGAGATGGCCTACCCTGGCATGCTCACCCGCAGGATGGTGTGTGCCGGATACATGGACGGAGGCAGAGACGCATGCAACGTACGTACAGTATATGACACCTTTTTGATGAGACCGTTTAGTCATTTATAAAACACAGTGGTACATATTAGGATCCCCTTGAATTGATTTCTTACCTCTCTCTCACTCTCACACTCTCTCTCTCTTTCTCTCTCCCCTTCTCTCTCTCTCTCTCTCTCTCTCTTTCCCCTTCTCTCTCTCTCTCTCTCTCTCTCTCTCAGGGGGACTCTGGCAGTGGTCTAGTGTGTTTGGGTGAGGTTCATGGCCTGGTGTCCTGGGGTCAGGGCTGTGCCGTGCCCGGATACCCCGGAGTCTATGTCAAAGTGTGTGAGTTCCTCCCCTGGATCGATGAGACCATGAAGGCCAACATGTAACACCACTAGCTGCTTTCCTCCCTGTCTCTCAGACCTCCACTCCTCTAAACTCTTCCTCCCTGTCTCTCAGACCTCCACTCCTCCAAACTCTTCCTCCCTGTCTCTCAGACCTCCACTCCTCCAAACTCTTCCTCCATGTCTCTCAGACCTCCACTCCTCCAAACTCTTCCTCCCTGTCTCTCAGACCTCCACTCCTCCAAACTCTTCCTCCCTGTCTCTCAGACCTCCACTCCTCCAAACTCTTCCTCTCTTTCTCTCGTTCTCCTCCAAGTTTGATACTAAAGTGGAATCAGCACAGAGTGTAAGCATGTCAAACACAATAAAGCCTGAAGTTACACTATCTTCCGTCTGTCTGTCTTAAGAACGACACTTTCATTACTATGTGCATTTATAATGGTATGATGGAGGTGCAAAAGTTTTATTTGGGTTTCATGTTTGATCATATTAACATACAACTATAGTATGCAGGCTATATACCGTACTAGTCATACATCCTGGACAATATGTTTTAAGTATGGGGTAAATTATGAGGTAGCATATTTTCAATGCCCTACATACACACATCAAGCAATGGAAGGATTGAACTTGTTTTTGGAACTGTGCAGCAGCTTACTCTGTTTGCTGTGCAGCAGCTTACTCTGTTTGCTGTGCAGCAGCTTACTCTGTTTGCTGTGCAGCAGAGGGCATCAGTGAGTTGCTCCATCTGTCTGTCCTTCTCCATTCACTTTGATGCCATTATTAGTTTATCAACAGGGCATTCTCCCTCCATATTAAGGCATACATAAGATACATATACATAAGGTACATAAGATTAACAATGGCTGTTTATCAGGAACAGTGGAAATCAACCTTTCTTATTCCTATTATCCATCCATTCTTGAGTCAGAGATGTTGTGCTTATCTTTTCTCCCAGCGTCAGGAGGACATGGTTCTCTCCCGCTCTCTCTGGCTGTACCCGAGCTCTGACGTCCTTTCACTCCTTTCTTTATACCTCTTCTTCTGTTTCACTGAATCTGAAGCCCCTTCCCAGGCTGCTCCACCTTCAAGAGAAATGTTAGATCAATAGATCAATAGATCAATATCTATCGATAGATAGAGAGAGGTTAGTGAGGGGTCAAGTGTGTGTTACAGTAAGTGGAAAAGCCCCTGTAAAATACTTTATTATGGTATAGAGCAGCCCTCCACTCCCTCCCCCCTCCTCTCCGATACTCACCCTCTCCACAGGACTGGGAGACGGAACAGGAGTGGAAGTTTGGCTCTGAGACAGAATCCTCACTGTTACCAGAGAACACAACAACAGCATTCACCACCGTCATCTTTTAACACTTTGGAAAGCTAATACTGTATACAAGGTGCTATACAAATAATGTTTACAATTAAAACATGGTACTTGTGGCCACATTTACTATTTTATGTACAGCAAGCATATTATTGTGTTACACTAATAATAAACACACACTTTTTGAAGAAAGTCCCATTGGGGACAGGCATGGCTGACCTGTGAGAGATTGGGAGTGTGGGCGGTTGTCTGAACCCCCCAGAATTTTCCTCCTCACTACTAGCTAGCTCCTCCCACTGGCATCTTAAGGCGAGGAGAAGGAACACAAGAGCTGCCAATCAAATTCAATGAGGAAGTACTGTAACCAAATTAATTTTATTTAGTTGTGTAGCATTAGGTCACACACAAAGTGGTGAGGTTTCAGGTTATTGAGCAAACCATACAAACCAAAAGGGTTTATAAAAAATGTATTCAGTAAATTGTATGGCTACAGCCAGTAAACATCAGACCAAGGGAGGAACAAACAGTGAGCTAACATTTTTTACATTGCCCTATTTTATTTGTCTATCTCCTGAGCTTCTTTAGGATGTAGGCTACAGTACACAATTATTTTATTTGTCTATCTCCTGAGCTTCTTTAGGGTGTAGGCTACAGTACACAATTATTTTATTTCTGACAGACATCTTCCTTAAGTCTTAAAAGCCTAAAATGCAGGTATCCATCCACTGCAGTAGGCATTTAGAGCTCACCTGTTAGTGCTGGCAGTGTGGTGTGTGACCGCTCTGTCTGAAGGGGTGTCACTGTGAGCCTGTGGTGGAATAAGGACACACTTTTAGCTGTCTACCGAAGCCCCAGTTAAGTGAATATGGGTTAGACTTATTCTTTCCATTGTGATACTGTTACTATGAATTCTGTAGAGTGTGTGTATGGGGGAACTTACAGAACGCGAGTTAGAGTGGGAGTATTTGGCCAGTATATCGGAGGGCCGTAAGGGGGCTTGTGGGGAAGGGCAGTGGGAGAAGGGGCTGTGTTTGGGAGGGAGGGGTGGAACGAGGCGAGAGCTGGGGAACTGGTACTCTTCAGACGACATCTGCATCAGAGAGAGAGAGAGAGCGAGAAGTTGAAAGGAGAGTCAATGCAAGAGAACCCCCCCCCCTGAGGCAGAGACAGTAAAAGAGAATCCCACCCCACCCCACCCCCACACACAACAAAACACACCCTCTTCATACAGGCCAGGTTTTTCATGACTAGCTGTACATCCTCCAGGTCATCTTCCTCTTCCTCGCTGACAGACAGGTAAGGCTCCACCAGGATGGACTCTGTCCCTCTGATGTCACAGCGACAGTATGGGCAGGTGTGTCCATCCGACTTCTGCAACACATGGAATGATCACACCAGGTTAAACAGAATGAACATGATCTACACATCTGTACTGTCTGTTAATGTGTAGAAACTCACGTGTCTGTGTACGTTTGTGTATTGTTGTATCAAATCAATTCACATTTTATTTGTCACATACTTCGTAACAACAGGTATAGACTAACAGTGAAATACTTCCGGGCCCTTCCCAACAATGCAGAGAGAAAAATGATTGCTATATGTCAAAAAGATCCCTGGGATGATGCAGTAATTTGTCAAGAGCATTCCCGAGCAGATATATTTCCCATGCTGAAAGTACAATACCCATAATAATGTCCTTTCTGTGTGTTATTTGCATGAAGCTACACTTACAGTAAAGCAACTGGTTTAGCATATCAACTGGTTTAGCATATCAACTGGTTTAGCATATCAACTGGTTTAGCATATCAACTGGTTTAGCATATCAACTGGTTTAGCATATCAACTGGTTTAGCATATCAACTGGTTTAGCATATCAACTGGTTTAGCATATCAAATAGTTCACTGGTAAAAACCGGAGTATTCTGTTCAAATCTAATCTATTGTTTCTTCTTGTCCCCTGAAGTGTGACTGTGACAGTGTGTGACAGTGTGTAAGAGTGTGTGACCCGGTGAGGAGTGGAAACTCTAAGGGTGAGTTTCCTCAGTGTGAGTGTATCATGAGGAAGATGTACGCGTCGGCTCACACAGGAAGTCCTAACCCACATGTTAGGACACGATGGCCAATAATACTGCTCTACATGCTGCTACGCCGGTTCACCTACTGATGTGTAGTGGGCTGGCTCAATGACTGACGCACAGATGGACAGACTAGCCTACTGACAAACTGACTGACAGATTAACTGACTGACTGACTAACTGACTAACTGACTGATTGACAGGTGGATGGGAAGATGATGTATATTAATACAAGAGGATGTGGCTGGGTGATGTCAGAGACATTGTGTGAGTGAACGATGTGTGGTTTGACTTTGAGGATTTTGTTGGTGACGTCGTCAATCACAGAGCAGGCATACCTGCCATCCTGTGAGGCAGGGTTGGCACAGCAGGTGTCCGCAGGGCTGGATGCGTGTGTCCTTATCTCTCTCTGTACAGATCTTACACAGCTGGAAGGTACTACCCATCTCACAGTACATCTCATACTCGTCCTCTGTGACTTTGACCCTGCTTCTCTGTGCTGGTTCACACAGACTGGTGAGGTCTGGGTTCACATCACGTCCGTCAGGGTAAAGATAGCTGCAGACAAACACAACACAGAATTACACACACATTATGTAAAACGATTACAGGCCTGTGCAAATGTTGTGTGTGAGTGTTGGTCAGCTGTTTGTTCACCTGCACCCGCCCACAATTTTCAATAACCCATCAGCACTCTGTCATGGAAAAATTGCAAGATGATGTTATAATGCTTTTATTGCATCACATGGTTGTTTTATTCGACAGAACAGAATATTCTGTTAACTATTGTGTGTTCTACTGAGGATGGGCCTCTGGGAGATAACACTGACAGAGGAAATGTACGATGTCTTTGGGTGATAAAACCTAAAGAGTATTCCAGAGCATGAGTTAACTTTTCTGCTCTATACCGTGCCAGGGAGAGATGGTTCCCGTTTGGAGTCTTAACCTTGTGACACATTCTATGTATCTGTTGTTCGTCATGTAGGTTGAAAGGGGTGTATCTTGGCTATAAAATATCTTTGTACTTTTGTCTCGCCACTCTCAACGGATCATTAGAAATGGTGAATCGTTGACAAGTCATTGCTATTGCAAAGGTCTCATTATTAAAGATTTAGTTTAAGTATAACTCTGACTTGTGTGATAAGTTTGTCTCTCCTCATTTGATAGTAAAGAAATGAACCACCACAACTCCTGTTCCCAAGTCAAAATGTTGCCTACATTTGGTGTATAATTTTACTGCAAGAAATGCTTAATTCTGCAGGAGTCAATATTAAGGCTATGTGAGTGGCTATAGACGTACTGTTAGTGTCCAGATTTAGGTTTCCATTGAACACATTTGAACAGTAGGCTACAGTTCCTTTGACTTGCCATGGGCCTATTTGAAGTCCCCATCCTGTGACTGTGGAATTTGTAGAGTCTCACAATCATCACACATAAATCACATAACCGGCACTGCTATCATCCTCTGTTATCATCCACTGCTATCATCCTCTGTTATCACTTCACAAATCTTTCCCAAACATGACTTTTCTGGCCCTCCCTTCTCTTTATTTTCAACTCTTCATTTCACAGCTTTTCTCTAATTGAATTAAACTCTGGCATTGTCCTTTTTGCCTCCATGTATTGAAGTGAGCTTTTTCTGCCAGTTACCATAAGCATTTAGCGATTGGAGTGTACACTATTTAGCACTCGTACAGTTAGGCCCTAAAGCTTAGGCTTATGCTCTAAAGCCATTGCCAGAAGGCCTAATATAATTCAATTAAAACCTCAATGTTTGTGGATTTTTTTAAGGTACTGTTTTCAATACCCACTAAATGAAATGGCATCAAACACCTGGAAGTCATGTGTTGGATGTATTTGATACCATTCCACTGATTACACTCCAGTCATGACCACAAGCCTGTCCTCCCCAATTCAGGTTCCACCAACCTCCTGTGGTGTGTCCATGACTGTGTTTACTCACCAGCCCTCCCTGAAGCCCTGGAGGAGGGCCTGGTAGAGAGGTGTATTCTGGGGGATCGTCTGTACGATGCCGCCATCACCAGTCACATGACCAATGGCCCACTGGCCCATCCGAGTGCAGCTCAGACGGAAGATGTAGCTGGACAGAGATACAGAGTTCACATGGAAACGTCTTTACTGAAGTACATACAGATTTGACCATGAAATACAGGTAACCGCCAAAATAAAGGAAACACCAACATAAAGTATCTTATCAGGGCGTTGGGCCACCACGGGCCAGAACAGCTTCAATGCATCCTTGGAATAGATTCTACAAGTGTCTGGAACTCTATGGGAAGGATGCAACACCATTCTTCCATGAGAAATTCAATAATTTGGCGTTTTGTGGATGGTGGTTGAAAACGGTGCTCCAGAATCTCCCATAAGCGTTCAATTAGGTTGAGATCTGGTGACTGAGATGGCCATGGCATATGATTTACATTGTTTTCATGCTCATCAAACCATTCAGTGACCTCTCATGCCCAGTGGGTGTCATCTTATGGGGGCATAGCCATAGTAGCCAAAATAATGGGCAAAATAATGGCCTGCCCAGCATTTTTGTACATGACCCTAAGCATAATGGAATGGTAATTGCTTAATTAGCTCAGAAACCACACCTGTGTGGAAGCACCTTCTTTCATTATACTTTGTACCCCTCATTTCCTCAAGTGTTTCCATTATTTTGGCAGTTACCTCTACTTATCTAGGTATCATTCTTTACTATCACTATAATTATAATGACAGTGTGTCCCATTAAATGTAATCATTGCACATATTGTTGTAGGGTATGGTACATCTCCTCTCTTTTCTCCTGAGTCCTTCCTATCCCGCTGTTCCTTCCCTTCATCTACTCTCTCTCGCCACACCCCAACCCATCCACCTCCAAACAATCTCTCCTGTCCTCACCTCCCGGGCTGGTGCAGGTAGTTTTGGAGGCGGGCTTTGACCTGGTCGTAGGTGAGGAAGGCCATGTAGCCGGGGTGGGTCACTGCCAACTGGTTCCAGTTCCTCAGAAGAGACCTCCAGGGCTGACAGGAGAGGGGAGGACGCATTTACTATCAGTTGAAATATGTGTTATTTCTTTCCACTTTGGAATGTTTTGGCTTTCTTTAGACAGTGAGAGAGAAAGAATGGGATAGACGTCTTGGAAAGTGACAGAATGCATGTTCACTGAACATTATGTGAGGTGTCTAATTAACCAGGATGTAGGGCTACTTAGAACAGGGCTAACATATATGGATCACATGTACCTGGAATAGCCTGGTGAAGATGTCAAACTCGAACACTGAGATGTGGTCGTTACAGGTGAGATCTACAGTTGACTTTAGAGCCATGGACTCCATCCCCTCTTCAAAGCCATGGACCCTACGGAGATGCTGCGTAAAACTGCT
Organism: Oncorhynchus kisutch; assembly: GCF_002021735.2. Classification (NCBI taxonomy): domain Eukaryota; kingdom Metazoa; phylum Chordata; class Actinopteri; order Salmoniformes; family Salmonidae; genus Oncorhynchus; species Oncorhynchus kisutch. Next base: position 70,949,439 of record NC_034186.2, on the reverse strand, counting down.
CCACTGCACAATACACCTAGGTGAGAGAACGAGAGGAGGGGAGGAGAGGGAGAGAGGGGTGTGAGATAAAGGAAGAAGGAAAATGAGAGAGAGAACGAGTGTGAAAGTGAGAGGAGTGAAAACTCAAGTGGAGGAACAGAATACTTTTCACAAGACTAGAAAAAAACTGCCTACACAACCGGTCAAAAGTTTTAGAACACCTACTCACTCAAGGGTTTTTCTTCATTTTTACTATTTTCTACATTGTAGAATAACAGTGAAGACATAAAACAATGAAATAACACATGGAATCATGGGGTAAACCAAAAATATTTTGATTCTTCAAATAGCCACTGTTTGCCTTGATGACATCTTTGCACACTCTTGGTATTCTCTCAATCAGCTTCATGAGGTAGTCACCTGGAATGCATTTCAATTAACAGGTGTGCCTTGTTAAAAGTTGATTTGTGGAATTTCTTTCCTGCTTAATGTGTTTGAACCAATCAGTTGTGTTGTGACAAGGTAGGGGTGGTATATAGAAGATAGCCCTATTTGGTAAGGACCAAGTCCATATTATGGCAAGTACAGCTCAAATAAGCAAAGAGAAACGACAGTCCATCATTACTTTAAGACATGAAGGTCAGTCAATAAGGAAAATTTCAAGAACTTTGAAAGTTTCTTCAAGTGCAGTCGCAAATCAAGCGCAATGATTAAACTGGCTCTCTTGAGGACCGCCACAGGAATGGAAGACCCAGAGTTACCTCTGGATAAGTTCATTAGAGTTACCAGCCTCAGAAATTGCAGCCCAAATAAATGCTTCACAGAGTTCAAGTAACAGACACATCTCGACATCAACTGTTCAGGGGAGACTGTGTGAATCAGGTCTTCATGGTCAAATTGCTGCAAAGAAATCACTACTAAAGGACACCAATAATAAGAAGAGACTTGCTTGGGCCAAGAAACATGAGAAATGGACATTAGACCGGTGGAAATGTGTCCTTCTCCTTTGGAGATTTTTGGTTCCAACCTGCCATCTCTTTGTGAGACGCGGTGCGGGTGAACGGATGATCTCCGCATGTGTATTTCCCCACTGTAAAGCATGGAGGAGAAGGTGTTGTGATGTGTGGGAGCTTTGCTAGTGACAGTGTCTGTGCTTTATTTGGAATTCAAGGCACATTTAACCAGCATGGCTACCACATCATTCTGCAGCGATACGCCATCCCATCTGGTTTGGGCTTAGTGGGACTATCATTTGTTTTTCAACAGGACAATGACCCAAAACACACCTCCAGGCTGTGTAAGGGCTATTTGACCAAGAAGGAGATGGAGGGCTGTATCAGATGACCTGACCTCCACAATCCCCCAACCTCAACCAAATTGAGATGGTTTGGGATGAGTCGGACCGCAGAGTGAAGGAAAAGCAGCCAACAAGTGCTCAGCATATGTGGGAACTCCTTCAAGACTGTTGGAAAAGCATTCCAGGTGAAGCTGGTTGAGAGAATGTCAAGAGTGTGCAAAACTGTCATCAGGGCAAAGGGTGGTTATTTGAAGTATCTCAAATATAAAATATATTTAGATTTGTTTAACACTTTTTTGGTTACTACATGATTCCATATGTGTTATTTCATAGTTTTGATGTCTTCACTATTATTCTACAATGTAGAAAATAGTCAAAATAAAGAAGAATCCTTGAATGAGTAGGTGGACAAAAACTTTTGACCAGTAGTGTATATACAAATATACTGTTCCTATTTGTGGAATGTTCTGTCAAGCCTACGTCCCTTATTCCATTCTAGTTCCACTGTTACCCCACCCAACACTCACTTGTTTCCAAATGCTCGCCTCCAGAACTCTCTGGCCTCTGTCTTAGTCAGCCTAAAGGTGTCGCCTTGAAAGCTTCCCTCGGGAAACATGGCCCTTAGCTCCCAGAGCATGTGACTGAAGAGCAGGGACAGCTTGGTCAAGTTTCTCCTGTGAATAACAGAAAATAACATGAAGCTATTCTGAGCTTTTTACAATGTATCAACTAGGGTGATAAGGGTAGGCTTTCTGGTCCATAGCTTCAAATGCAACAGTGGCAGCTAGAATTCAAATAAACTTTAGATCTCATAGACATAATGGGTATTGTACCCTCTAACAAGCAGTAATGTATCCCTCTCTTTCTCTCTCTCTCAATTCAATTCAATTTAAGGAGCTTTATCGGCATGAGAAACATATGTTAACATTGCCAAAGCAAGTGAAATAGATAATAAACAAAAGTGAAATGAACCATAACAAATTAACAGGAAACATTACACTCACAAACGAATAAAAACATTTCAAATGTCATATTATGTCTATATAGTGTTGTAATGATGTGCAAATAGTTAAAGTACAAAAGGGAAAATAAATAAACAGAAATGTAGGTTTTATTTACAATGGTGTTTGTTCTTCACTGGTTGCCCTTTTCTTGTGGCAACAGGTCACAAATCTTGCTGCTGTGATGGCACACTGTGGTATTTCACACAACAGATATGGGAGTTTATCAAAATTGGATTTGTTTTAGAATTCTTTGTGGGTTTGTGTAATCTGAGGGAAAATGTGTCTCTAATATGGTCATAATATGGCAGGAGGTTAGGAAGTGCAGCTCAGTTTCCACCTAATTTTGTGGGCAGTGTGCACATAGCCTGTCTTCTCTTGAGAGCCATGTCTGCCTTCGGGGGCCTTTCTCAATAGCAAGGCCATGTTCACTAAGTCTGTACATAGTCAAAGATTTCCTTAATTGTGGGTTAGTCACAGTAGTCAGGTATTCTGCCACTGTGTACTCTCTGTTTAGGGCCAAATAGCATTCTAGTTCGCTCAGTTTTTTTGTAAATTATTTTCAATCTGTCAAGTAATTATCTTTTTGTTTTCTCATGATTTGGTTGGGTCTAATTGTGTTGCTGTCCTGGGGCTCTGTGGGATCTGTTTGTGTTTGTGAACAGAGCCCTAGGACCAGCTTGCTTAGGGAGCTCTTCTCCAGGTTCATTTCTCTGTAGGTGATGGCTTTGTTGTGGAAAGTTTAGGAATCGCTTCCTTTTAGGTGGTTGTAGAATTTAACGTCTCTTTTCTGGATTTTGATCATTAGCGGGTATTGGCCTATTTCATGCCTTATTTGGTGTTCACATGTATAGTTACGTGTGGCGCTGATGTTTAGGCTGAGGTATGTATTGTTACCTGTGGCGCTGATGTTTAGGCCGAGGTATGTATAGTTACGTGTGGCGCTGATGTTTAGGCTGAGGTATGTATTGTTACCTGTGGCGCTGATGTTTAGGCCGAGGTATGTATAGTTACCTGTGGCGCTGATGTTTAGGCCGAGGTATGTATAGTTACGTGTGGCGCTGATGTTTAGGCCGAGGTATGTATTGTTTTTTTGTGTGCTGTAGGGCAACGATGTCTAGATGGAATTTGTGTTTGTGGTCCTGACAACTGGACCTTTTTTGGAACACCATTACTTTTGTCTTACTGAGATTTACTGTCAGGGCCCAGGTCTAAAACAAGGACATTTCTAAGTGAACCCAAACTTTTGAACGGTAGTGTATATGTTTTGCTGTTTGTTCTTTGTTATAGAGCCAAAAATATTGGAGAAGTGGTTCATCCATACATCTTCATTTTGGATAGATAACTCTTTGTGTTGTTGTTTGTTCAGAGTTTTCCAATTTTCCCAGAAGTGGTTAGTTTCTATGGATTCTTCAATTACTTTGAGCTGATTTCTGACTTGGCTGTTCCTTCTTTCTCCATAGTGTATTTCTGTATTGCTCTCTCTCTCTCTCTCTCTCTCGCTATGTCACACACACACAGGTACACTCATGCTTGTACAAACAGGATGTCACAGTCTAGCTCTTCCTGTCCTTGTTCGTTTTGTGCCGCAGAAACATAATTTTCCGTTAGCAACTTGACCAACCAACAAGACACTCAAAAGTTACTGAGTGGTTCTTCTCTTGTGTGTCTATTATTAGCCTGCCAGGGACAGGAAAGATCCGGCCACAAACCTCTTACTGTGTGTTCCACTCACCGTCTCAACCATTCTCTCATCTCTCTGGCTTTACGGGCAGTTGAGAGCAGGACTGAAGTTTCCAACATACCTAACCTGGTTGACCATGTTCATTTCTTAATTTCCACCACACTCATTCACTACATCCTGTCTACAGTTGAGCTCAATGGTGTGTGTAAAGCATAGCAACTTCTTATTTGAAAAAAAGAGCTTGCATGGCATTGATACTGTACGTGTGATAGTACTATGTGCCTGCCACTCACTGAAGACCAACAAGGCAACAGTACATGTGGCATAGTTACCAGTTTTTGCAATAGACTATTATCACTAATGTAATATACAATATCTACCTTATAGCTGTTACTTATTGCTGCAACAACCGTGGTTAATTGCAATTGTACCTGCAGGGACCCTGCCATTGAATTTAGCTTTAAAGCAAACTACGGCATTTTACCCAGGCATGGGCCGTGTGTAAAAACGTATAAGAACAGAGAAACGTCTATTTTTGTTTCTGTGTTGCTTTCTACGAACAGAGAAGGGTTTGAAGGAGAGTGTGAGCGAGTAGGTGTCAATGTTTGTTTCATTGTATGTGGGTGTTATTAATATAAACTAACAATAATCTGCCTCTCTCAGTTGTTAATTTACATTTTTGTTATGACAAGGCATAATGCACATTGATGTGATTTCATGATGCACACATTCTGTAGATTCAGAGAGCAAAATACGGACGACACGGAGCGAAGGGAATAACACTTGTGTTAAGACTTGCCAGTCCTGCTGTACTGCATTGCACTGAACATGCATCTGTAGCCAAGCCCTGCTCTTCTTACCATTAGTGAGATTCAGCATTTTGGAAATATTACACATAGCTCATAGCTTTTTCTTGACTTCACAGATAATAAAGACTTTTTTGTATTATTGTAAAAATGTTGTGTGTTTAGCGGTAGATATATAATTGAGAAATGTTTGTTTAATTTTGTACTTTGAGTAATTAACAAATGTAAGAAACAATATTTAAAAAACAAAAAATGTGTGAAGAAGATATTTAATATTTACGTAATGTTGTTCATGATTGTTTTTAAAACACCACCCTGAAACGTCTCAGAGAACCACACTGCCTTTCTCCTTGGCCCGTATATCCCAGAGAGTTGTTGCGATCACCCAGTTTCACCCAGTTACCATTAGCATGATAAAGCCTCAGGTCCACTCCATTGTCTCTCTGAGACATTAGTAGTCTCAACGGAACAGAGGTTTGGTTCCAAACATTTAGATACACTCAGACACATATATTTCCAAAATACCCACCTTAAAAACTGCACAACTACCAAATAACTAAATGTATCTGCAGTAGCAAGACCCTAAATGCCATATTGATTCTGTGTTTATGTTTTAAGACAGCCGACTTGCGGGAACTGGGAATGTTCATTTTCGTCTCGCTGGTACTTTAACTGGATGTTAATGGATGCTCAGGTCTATTTGTGTCTATTGTGGTTCTGCTCTGTCTCTGGCTGTGCTCCAAAATTCACTTACTGTACATATCAAGTCTAATGCCAACCAAGTCCTTATGAATTTGCAAATCTAATACCATGCATTTTCATTTTCCTAGTTGGCCTTAGTTACTTTGTCTGTGTCATGGTGCTGGTGGATTCAGATATCTCGGACACGTGCCCTGCCCTTGACCCCACAGTTGATTTATTTGTCTTAGTAAAGGTCAACCTAGAACGGAATTGTTTTCAGGTGAAAAAGTCAACATCCTAAAATGTACTCTAAATCAATGGTATCCTTAGGGTTCAATTTCTGGCATAGTACAATAGTCTTGTAGCCTACAGATGCATTATGTTTTTTGAGTAGTAATTATTTAGCTTCTGTGGATATGAAAAGTATTAATGTTTATTCATGCTAGATTAAAAGTGAATGAGGAGAGCAAATACCATGTCAACAATGTGCAGTGTAGGGGAGTAGTGAACTCCATGTGGTTCAACTAGTAATTCAACTACATTTAGCAGTAGCTTGGTGGTAGTTGAACTCAATTCAAATATTGGTAGTGTTTTTAATAATGAATTATTTTTTTGTAATGTTGTGATGTAGCTAACTATTGGGACTAGACACTTATTCAAATAAAAAGTATATATATATATATATATATATATATATATATATATATATGGGTAGGTTTATAGGTTTATTTCAACAGTGAGAGACAGATAAACAACAAAAAATCCAGAAAAATGCATGTCAAAAATGTTATAAATTGATTTGCATTTTAATGAGGGCAATATGTATTTTACCCCCTCTCAATCAGAAAGACTTCTGGCTCCCAGGTGTCTTTTATACAGGTAACGAGCTGAGATTAGGAGCACACTCTTAAAGGGAGTGCTCCTAATCTCAGTTTGTTACCTGTATAAAAGACACATGTCCACAGAAGCAATCAATAAATCAGATTCCAAACTCTCCACCATGGCCAAGACCAAAGAGCTCTCCAAGGATGTCAGGGACAAGATTGTAGACCTACACAAGGCTGGAATGGGCTACAGGAACATCGCCAAGCAGCTTGGTGAGAAGGTGACAACAGTTGGTGCGATTATTCGCAAATAAAAGAAACACAAAAGAACTGTCAATCTCCCTCGGCCTGGGGCTCCATGCAAGATCTCACCTCGTGGAGTTGCAATGATCATGAGAACGGTGAGGAATCAGCCCAGAACTACACGGGAGGATCTTGTCAATGATCTCAAGGCAGCTGGGACCATAGTCACCAAGAAAACAATTGGTAACAAACTACGCCATGAAGGACAGAAATCCTGCAGCGCCCGCAAGGTCCCCCTGCTCAAGAAAGCACATATAGATTATCGTCTGAAGTTTGCTGAACATCTGAATGATTCAGAGGACAACTGGGTGAACATGTTGTACTCAGATGAGACCAAAATGGAGCTCTTTGGCATCAACTCAACTGTTTGGAGGAGGAGGAATGCTGCCTATGACCCCATGAACACCATCCCCACCGTCAAAAATGGAGGTGGAAACGTTATGCTTTGGGGGTGTTTTTCTGCTAAGGGGACAGGACAACTTCACCGCATCAAAGGGACGATGGACGGGGCCATGTACTGTCAAATCTTGGGTGAGAACCTCCTTCCCTCAGCCAGGGTATTGAAAATGGGTCGTGGATGGGTATTCCGGCATGACAATGACCCAAAACACACGGCCAAGGCAACAAAGGAGTAGCTCAAGAAGAAGCACATTATGGTCCTGGAGTGGCCTAGCCAGTCTCCAGACCTGAATCCCATAGAAAATCTGTGGAGGGAGCTGAAGGTTCAAGCTGCCAAACGTCAGCCTCAAAACCAAAGAGGAGTGGGACAAAATCCCTCCTGAGATGTGCAAACCTGGTTGCCAACTACAAGAAATGTCTGATTGCCAACAAGGGTTTTGCCACCAAGTACTAAGTCATGTTTTGCAGACGGGTCAAATACTTATTTCCCTCATTAAAATGCAAATCAATTTATAAACATTTTTGGCATGCGTTTTTCTGGATTTTTTGTTTGCTATTCTGTCTCTCACTGTTCAAATAAACCTACCATTAAAATTGTAGACTGGTCATTTCTTTGTCAGTGGGCAAACGTACAAAATCAGCAGGGGATCAAATACTTTCCCCCCTCACTGTATATAGTCATTTACTTGCGATTATCACTGACAAATCTAATAAACATTCAAACAAAAATGGTTCTCAGGCTTGGCAATAGGGTCATTTTGTTATCTAGCACAGGCCTATCTGGTAGTCACATCATTGTGGCGAGCATCATGTCTCTCAGCCTGGACTGAAATCTCCCCCTGGCTCCTCACATGGCACGAACGTATGCAGCCTGTCTGCTAGACTATACACTACAGACAGGATATCACTGTAAACTTGGGCCAGCATCCCTTTGAAACGCTTTCGACCCCTTGTAGAGTCCATTACCCAACGAATTGAGGCTGTTCTGAGGGCAAAGGGGTGCAAGTTAATATTTGGAAAGTGTTCCTAATGTTTTATATACTGTAGTAAACTATATTTTCTTACGGGTAGCTTTAGTGTTGCTCAACTTCTTTCAGTGTAAAGTAATCGGTAGCTTGGTAAACTATATTTTCTTACGGGTAGCTTTAGTGTTGCTCAACTTCTTTCAGTTTAAAGTAATCGGTAGCTTGGTAAACTATATTTTTAGAGTAGCTTCCCCAACACTGACAAAGCGTATGGTAATTGGATTAAGCTCCAAATCCTAACTGGAGACACATGCAGGTAACTTTTTGAGCCGTTTGAGTTTTTACAAAGATATCGTTCAGAACCAAATATATCAAGTTATGTCCCGACCCTTGTTGTTCTCTCTCACCTGTAGCTGGACATCTCCTCGAACATCTTATCGCGCCCCTCTTTAAACAGCAGCACGGCCCGGTTAGTCTTATCCAGCAGGTGTCTTGCATGGATCCTCAGGTACTCCCCCTCGTCCCCCCGGGGGGCCTGCCCCCCAGCTGCAGGCCCCCTGTACGGCTCCCACACCTTGGTGAGCAGCGTGGCTGTCTCTGAGACCACATCGGGGAGGTACGGGGGGCTGTTCCTCAGGCCCAGCCTGGGGTTGGTACACAGCCGATGCAGCTTCTCCAGCCTCTTCAGGGCCTTGTCCACCTGCCGCCGGTCAGAGGTACTGGGCGGCTGGGAGGTGGATGTCAGGCTCCGGTCAGATCCTAGCCCGTTCCCCCCCGTGGCCATTGTCCTGAGGAGGGATTCCTGGTTGTGGTGTGTTAGTCCGAGTGGGATCTGTTCAGTGCAGCCTGGCGGTTTGTGTCTGGCAGCCCTATCTATGACAGTTGAATGAGGGAGTGGTCTAGATGTCTGGCACGTATGGCATGGACGGTTTAGTAAATGTTGTCATTGTATCTTTATGGTTGACAGCTTTGGTTGAAAAGAGCATACTTTATACAATATATCTTCACCAGTGTTCCTCAGTAATCCAAAGAATAATCCAATGAAATCAGGTAACCCAGATAGGGGCAGAGCGCCAGAATATACCATAGTCCAACAGGAATGGAGACAGCTGCTGTGGTTTAGAAAGAGTGGAGGGGAAACGTCTTGTCCAGAAAACAAATAATCTCTCAAAACTGTTTACAAACAATCTCTCAAAAATGTTTGTTTTCAAGCTTACATTCATCAAGTCCTCAATTCATAAATCCTCAATTTCTTTGGTCAGTTTTCCAGAAGTAGCCAAGATTTTTTAGGAACAGTCTCTTTCCAGTTCATTTTGTAAAGAGTAAGTGTAAAGAGGAAATCTGAAAGAGAGAGAGAGCAAGGGAGGGCAGAACAAGACAGACAAATAACCACTCACCCTTCCTAAACAATCTCAACACCTCTCCTGCCCTGTTCTCTCCACCCCTTCTTAGGCAACATTTTACGCTCTCATGCCCAGGTACTATCTCTCCCCCAAGTGGCGTAACGCTCTCTGATTTCATCTACAACATACAAATGGTGTCTCAGATATAGACCTCAGGCTCTCTTTGCAGCACAACGGAAACATTTGTTGTCTCAGTCTGACTCTGGCGGGTCCCTCTCTCTCTCTCTCTCTTTGTTTTGTGTCACTTTCTCATGCTCTCGCTCTCTCTTTCTTTGATGTTCTTCCGGGTTTGCAGCCAGATGAACAGGTTTGTTGTCTTTGTGTGTGAAGGTGGAGTGAGGCTGAGATAGGTTTGGGCTTAGAGGTAATCGATTACTAAGAAAGTATGGGGGAAGAGGAAACAGGGGATACTCACAAGGAGAGTGTGTCGTGTAGAGGGTGGTAAGAAAGAGAGAGAGTAGAGTAGAGAGAGAAGAGAAAAAGAGAGTATAGAAAGAGAGAGAGAGAGTAGTGGAAACTTATAGTGATTAGCTGTCACAAAGATGAAGAGCACTGTGCTACAGCATGTGTGTGAAGTCATTGCACTGCAGGTCAAGGCCCAGTGATGTTTAATGTGTAAAGCAGCTCTCAACTGCTGTCTTCCCTTTGTGAGACCGTGGGACCATGCAGAAAATACATGGCATTTAACTGTTAGCACCATATTCTTCTCTGTTGTAACGTTTGAAAAGGGAAACGACCTAGAGAGAACGGTAAATGCCATCCCAATTGGATAAAGTTGGAGGTGTCTAAAAACTACCACAGACTCATGAATACATCTTTTCTATTCCTTTTTGTATCAAGTTTTTTTTTTGGGGGTTGACAGGACAAAATACACAAATCAACAGACAGTACACAATCACACACTATCAAGTGTTGTAGTCCATATTTTAATATTGTCTGATTTTGCACCTTATCGAGAAAATTACAGTTCAAGTTGAGCTCATGAATAACTTCAATAAGTTCACAGTCCCCAAATCCAGAACAAATTCAAGAAAGCGTACAGTATTATATAGAGCCATTATTGCATGGAACTCCGTTCCATCTCATACTGTTCAAGTGAACAGCAAACCTGGTTTAAAAAAGCAGATAAAGCAACACATCAGGGCACAACGCCTCTCCCTTATTTGACCTAGATAGTTTGTGTATATGTATTGATATGTAGGCTATGTGTGCCTTTTGTAAAAAATGAAAACTTTTTTATGTAGTACTGTCCTTGAGCTGTTGTCTATTAAAGTCCTGTATTATGTCATGGCTCATGCTTTGTGTGGACCCCAGGAAGAGTAGCTGCTGCTTTTGCAAAAGCTAATGGGGATCCTAATAAAATACAAATACCAAAATACCATGAATAAGGAAATCCATTGCAGAGTGTGTGAGGCTTGCCATCGTAAGGCAACCATTCTCTTGGCAGCTGTTAGGCATGGATGTTAGGTTTAGTGTAGAGTGATCATTACGCAGTAGCACATTGGAAAGACATGGGATGTGTTAAGATAAAATGCTTGATAATGATGAGGCCAAGTCACAGTTTTCCAAATGAAGAAAACCACTATGCACCTTTCCTGTATGATTGGGTCTCTACTGCCGACAAGTGGCAGAGACTGGAACTGCATTGGCCTGGTAGAATTCTTTATAACCAGGCTATACTTACATTATCCACATGATGGAGACACTGGCAACAAGTTCACAGTCCGAGCGTGTGAGGCTGCTCACTGCACCAAAGAGATCTCCAAGTGTATGTTGCAATATTTACAGAGACTCTGGGTCTTCCCTGCATCATTCTCCAGTGCCCGTCACATTCAGTTTGTTGTCAATTTACACTCAGTGGCAAGTTTATTAGGTACACCCCGTTCACAAAAATGGTTAGCTCCTACAGTGAGTCAGGTGGCCATGGCTTCTATATAAAGCAGGCAGACAGGCATGGAGGCATTCAGTTACTGTTCGATTGAACGTTAGAATGGACAAAACCAGTGACCTAAGCGACTTTGAGAGTGGTATGATCGTCAGTACCAGTGGTGCTATATCCAGTATCTCAGAAATGGCCGGCCTCCTGGACTTTTCACGCACGACAGTCAGCGACAGTCCTGTGGGCAAAAACAGCTTGTTAATGACAGAGGTCAAAGGAGAATGGCAAGAATCGTGCAACCTAACTGGCGGGTCACAAACAGGCAAATAACAGCACAGAGTACAACAGTGGTGTGCAGAACGGCATCTCAGAACGCACAACTCATCGGTCCTTGTCACAGATGGGCTATTGCAGCAGACAACCACACCGGGTTCCACTCCTATCAGCTAAAAACAAGAAGAAGTGGCTCCAGTAGGCTTGCCATCACAACACTGGACAATTGAGGAGCGGAAAAACATTACCTGGTCTGAGTCCGACGAATCCTGGCTCCTGTTGCATTATGCTGATGATGCAACAGATGATATCATATTATTACTTACCCTCTTGCTCTTTTGCACCCCAGTATCTCTACTTGCACATCATCATCTGCACATCTATCACTCCAGTGTTAATGCTAAATTGTAATTATTTTGCCTCCATGTCTTATTTATTGCCTCACCTCCCTACTCTTCTACATTTGCACAAACTGTACATAGATTTGTTTCTATTGTGTTATTGGCTGTACGTTTGTTTATGTGTAACTCTGTGTTGTTTGATTTTATCGCACTGCTTTGCTTTATCTTGGTCAGGTCGCAGTTGTAAATGACAACTTGTTCTCAACTGGCCTACCTGGTTAAATAGAGGTGTTCTCAACTGGCCTACCTGGTTAAATAGAGGTGTTCTCAACTGGCCTACCTGGTTAAATAGAGGTGTTCTCAACTGGCCTACCTGGTTAAATAGAGGTGTTCTCAACTGGCCTACCTGGTTAAATAGAGGTGTTCTCAACTGGCCTACCTGGTTAAATAGAGGTGTTCTCAACTGGCCTACCTGGTTAAATAGAGGTGTTCTCAACTGGCCTACCTGGTTAAATAGAGGTGTTCTCAACTGGCCTACCTGGTTAAATAGAGGTGTTCTCAACTGGCCTACCTGGTTAAATAGAGGTGTTCTCAACTGGCCTACCTGGTTAAATAGAGGTGTTCTCAACTGGCCTACCTGGTTAAATAGAGGTGTTCTCAACTGGCCTACCTGGTTAAATAGAGGTGTTCTCAACTAGCCTACCTGGTTAAATAGAGGTGTTCTCAACTAGCCTACCTGGTTAAATAGAGGTGTTCTCAACTGGCCTACCTGGTTAAATAGAGGTGTTCTCAACTGGCCTACCTGGTTAAATAGAGGTGTTCTCAACTGGCCTACCTGGTTAAATAGAGGTGTTCTCAACTAGCCTACCTGGTTAAATAGAGGTGTTCTCAACTAGCCTACCTGGTTAAATAGAGGTGTTCTCAACTGGCCTACCTGGTTAAATAGAGGTGTTCTCAACTGGCCTACCTGGTTAAATAGAGGTGTTCTCAACTGGCCTACCTGGTTAAATAGAGGTGTTCTCAACTGGCCTACCTGGTTAAATAGAGGTGTTCTCAACTAGCCACCTGGTTAAATAAAGGTGTTCTCAACTGGCCTACCTGGTTAAATAGAGGTGTTCTCAACTAGCCTACCTGGTTAAATAGAGGTGTTCTCAACTGGCCTACCTGGTTAAATAGAGGTGTTCTCAACTAGCCTACCTGGTTAAATAGAGGTGTTCTCAACTGGCCACCTGGTTAAATAAAGGTGTTCTCAACTAGCCTACCTGGTTAAATAGAGGTGTTCTCAACTAGCCTACCTGGTTAAATAAAGGTGAAATAAATAAAGCAGCAAATAAAATCAAATAAAATGTTATTTGTCACATACACATGGTTAGCAGATATTAATGGTCACATACACATGGTTAGCAGATATTAATGGTCACATACACATGGTTAGCAGATATTAATGGTCACATACACATGGTTAGCAGATATTAATGGTCACATACACATGGTTAGCAGATATTAATGGTCACATACACATGGTTAGCAGATATTAATGGTCACATACACATGGTTAGCAGATATTAATGGTCACATACACATGGTTAGCAGATATTAATGGTCACATACACATGGTTAGCAGATATTAATGGTCACATACACATGGTTAGCAGATATTAATGGTCACATACACATGGTTAGCAGATATTAATGGTCACATACACATGGTTAGCAGATATTAATGGTCACATACACATGGTTAGCAGATATTAATGGTCACATACACATGGTTAGCAGATATTAATGGTCACATACACATGGTTAGCAGATATTAATGGTCACATACACATGGTTAGCAGATATTAATGGTCACATACACATGGTTAGCAGATATTAATGGTCACATACACATGGTTAGCAGATATTAATGGTCACATACACATGGTTAGCAGATATTAATGGTCACATACACATGGTTAGCAGATATTAATGGTCACATACACATGGTTAGCAGATATTAATGGTCACATACACATGGTTAGCAGATATTAATGGTCACATACACATGGTTAGCAGATGTTAATGGTCACATACACATGGTTAGCAGATGTTAATGGTCACATACACATGGTTAGCAGATGTTAATGCGAGTGTAGCGAAATGCTTGTGCTTCGAGTTCCGACAATGCAGTAATAACCAACGAGTAATCTAACCTAACAATTCACAACAACTACCTTATACACACAAGTGTAAAGGGATGAAGAATATGTACATAAAGATATATGAATGAGTGATGGTACAGAACGGCATAGGCAAGACGCAGTAGATGGTATAGTGTACAGTGTATACATATGAGATGAGTAATGTAGGGTATGTAAACATTATATTAAGTGGCATTGTTTAAAGTGGCTAGTGATACATTTTTTACATCCATTTTTCCAATATTAAAGTGGCTGGAGTTGAGTCAGTATGATGTTGGCAGCAGCCACTCAATGTTAGTGATGGCTGTTAAACAGTCTGATGGCCTTGAGACAGATACTGTTTTTCAGTCTCTCGGCCCCTGCTTTGACGCACCTGTACTGACCTCGCCTTCTGGATGATAGCGGGGTGAACAGGCAGTGGCTCGGGTGGTTGTTGTCCTTGATGATCTTTATGGCCTTCCTGTGACATCGGGTGGTGTAGGTGTCCTGAAGGGCAAGTAGTTTGCCCCCGGTGATGCGTTGTGCAGACCTCACTACCCTCTGGAGAGCCTTACGGTTGTGGGCGGAGCAGTTGCCGTACCAGGCGGTGATACAGCCCGACAGGATGCTCTCAATTGTGAATATGTAAAATTTGTGAGAGCTTTTGGTGACAAGCCGAATTTCTTCAGCCTCGCTGTCTGTGTGGGTGGACCAATTCAGTTTGTCCGTGATGTGTACGCCGAGGAACTTAAAACTTACTATCCTCTCCACTACTGTCCCGTCGATGTGGATGGGGGGTGCTCCCTCTGCTGTTTCCTGAAGTCCACGATCATCTCCTTTCTTTTGTTGACGTTGTGTGTGAGGTTATTTTCCTGACACCACACTCCAAGGGCCCTCACCTCCTCCCTGTAGGCCGTCTCGTCGTTGTTGGTAATCAAGCCTACCACTGTAGTGTCGTCTGCAAACTTGATGATTGAGTTGGAGGCGTGCATGGCCACGCAGTCGTGGGTGAACAGGGAGTACAGGAGAGGGCTCAGAACGCACCCATGTGGGGCCCCAGTGTTGAGGATCAGCGGGGTGGAGATGTTGTTACCTACCCTCACCACCTGGGGGCGGCCCGTCAGGAAGTCCAGTACCCAGTTGCACAGGGCGGGGTCGAGACCCAGAGTCTCGAGCTTGATGACGAGTTTGGCGGGTACTATGCTGTTAAACGCTGAGCTGTAGTCGATGAACAGCATTCTCACATAGGTATTCCTCTTGTCCAGATGGGTTAGGGCAGTGTGCAGTGTGGTTGCGATTGAATCGTCTGTGGACCTATTGGGGTGGTAAGCAAATTGGAGTGGGTCTAGTGTGCCAGGTAGGTTGGAGGTGATATACTAGTCCTTGACTAGTCTCTCAAAGCACTTCATGATGACGGAAGTGAGTGCTACAGGGCGGTAGTCGTTTAGCTCAGTTGCCTTAGCTTTCTTGGGAACAGGAACAATGGTGGCCCTCTTGAAGCATGTGGGAACAGCAGACTGGGATAAGGATTGATTGAATATGTCCGTAAACACATCAGCCAGCTGGTCTGCGCATGCTCTGAGGATGCGGCTGGGGATGCCGTCTGTGCCTGCAGCCTTGCGAGGGTTGACACGTTTAAATGTTTTACTCACGTTGGCTGCAGTGAAGGAGAGTCCGCAGATTTTGGTAGCGGGCCGTGTCAGTGGCACTGTATTGGCTTCAAAGCGAGCAAAGAAGTTGTTTAGTCTGTCTGGGAGCAAGATATGCTGGTCCACGACGGTGCTGGTTTTCTTTTTGTAATCTGTGATTGACTGTAGACCCTGCCACATACCTCTTGTGTCTGAGCCGTTGAATTGCGACTCTACTTTGTCTCTATACTGCCGCTTAGCTTGTTTGATTGCCTTGCGGAGGGAATAGCTACACTGTTTGCATTCGGTCATGTTTCCGGTCACTTTCAGTTTCACGCAAATGCTGCCATCAATCCACGTTTTCTGGTTTGGGAATGTTTTAATCATTGCTGTGGGTACGACATCGCCAATGCACTTGCTAATAAACTCGCTCACCGAATTAACGTATTCATCAATGTTGTTGTTTGACGCATTGTGGAACATATCCCAATCCACGTGATCAAAGCAATCTTGGTCGGACCAGCGTTGAACAGACCTGAGCGTGGGAGCTTCCTGTTTTAGTCTCTGTCTATAAGCAGGGAGCAACAAACAAACAAAAGCATGAGTCCATGGCCCCATCATGCCTGGTGTCAACGGTACAGGCTGGTGGCAGTGGTGTAATGGTATGGGGAATGTGTTCCTGGCACACGTTAGATCCCTTAATACCAATTGAGCAATGTTTGAACGACACAGCGCATCTGTACATTGTTGCTGAACATGGCTACAGAGGGGTCTAACCCGGTACTAGATGCATGTACCTAATAAACTGACCACTGAGTATACATCTAATGACACTAGGTGGCCATGGCTTCCTTTTATGGCTGCATAATTAATCAAATTCACATCAACATCGCAATATTGACATGTGCAATATCCATATAGCAAGAGATCCATATATCATGCAATATTTTGAAACACCAATAAGCCATGTGTTTGTCGTCTCTCTACCTCTCCTCATGGCTGACCCTCGCTGTTCGATTCACTAGAAGTTTGCATGCTGTTTTGTTAGGTTTAATGCAGTCAACAGATTGTTCCAAACAAGAATGATGTTGCTTTCCACTTTGCTTCTTAATATAAATCATTCTATTTCAAATGGTTCATCCAAGTGTTTTGATCTATATCGGAAGTCAAATTGCAATCGCAATATATTTACTTGTTACTTTTAAATCGCTATTCAATTTTTTGGCCCATATCGTGCAGCCCTACCTCCTTTCACTCTCTCAGGGTGTTCCATCTTGTCTGTCCATTCACCTCTACACCACCACAAAACCATCCTGCCACGCCTTGTTCTTAACAGAATGCAGCACTTTTTTGCATTTTGTCAAACTTAGTGTAAAGACATAAAATAAGGGTAGAAGTCGCTCATACAGGCATGAAGAGGTGGGTGCTGTATGAGTGTACGGTTGGCCAGGGTAGCTCAAACAGATTCAGATTAGGATCACTTTATTGGTCAATTGCACACAAGGTCCAACCGAAAGTTGACTTCTGCTTTTAACCCAACCGAAAGACACACATACACACACAGGTTCTTTTGGAGAGGTGCTAGGGGCTGCCACACTGGGCACCCGGGGAACTGTTGTTGTGCCTTTCTCAAGGGCATAATGGCATCTAGGATTTGATACCAGCAACCCTCTGGTTTCAGTTCATTTCCCAGGCAGATTTTTCCCATTGGACCCAGAATTCCAACTGGCAACCCTCCGGTTGCTGGTTCACCTCTCTAACCGCTAGGTTACCTGCCTCCAACAGTTCATGGTAACGATCATCCCACCACATCCCACACAAAGGCACACAGGACACTTTGACTATCTACTGTATCCAGCAGCTGCACAACGTGTCAGCACAGATTCAGCAGGGTGTTTCAGGGACTTTAGACACAAAGCTTGATTTTCCGTTGGCGGTTCCACACTTCCATACATCTGAGGAAAGTCCCAAATTGGCCCTGGTAACTAAAGAATCAGCTGGAGGCAAACCGAGTGACATGTGTGTGTGTGTGGTGAGATGTGTGTGTGTGTGTGTGTATTGCGGGGGGGGGGGGGGGGGGGGGGGGGGGGTTGATGGAGTGAGATGTGCAATGACACAGAGGCCCAGATCAGAAGGCTATTTAAGGCTGTCCCTTTATTGGTCAATTGTACATAAAGTCACACTGAAATTTGACCTCTGCTTTATCTCAACCCCTCCAAAAGACACACATACATATACAGTTCGGAGGAGGGGGCTGCCACATTGGGCGCCCGTGGAGGAGGAGTTGTGGGGGGTTAAGTGCCTTGCTCAAGGGCACAATGCCTTGCCCATCAGAACCCTGCAGACACTAAACCCTCCATGGAATGAGTTTGAAACCCCTGGATTAGATCACATTTTTTCTCACCACTTCCTGGTGCCAAATGCACTCTACGCAGAATTCGAGCATTGCGTGCCATTTTGCCATCTCTAGCAGCGTTTGTGCTAGTCCTAATTTAAAATCCGAAAAAAGCATTTGTCATCGTTGACATATTAGGTCAATCCATAGCTTAAACCGAGGTAAAACAGGAATTCTAACATTAAGTGAATTAAATCAATCATATGTCTTAATTAACATTGAACATTTAAGTTACAAGAAACCTTTAATTTCTTAAAGGTGTTGGTTTTAAAAACAAAAGTAGACCGTCAGAACGCATTGTTTGAGTTTGCAAACAGGAAGGTAAAGAGTTAATTGTTATACGAAAGGGAAAGCCCCAGTTTCAGGGATTTGGTTATGTGAATGAGAGAGACAGACAGTTTGATTCGTTGCAATAAAAGGAACATAATTGCCTACTGATTTTCTTCTCTTGCCTATCTGTTATATTGCAGGTGTGTTATCGTCAGTTAGGTTATTCTAAAGTAGTATTTATTATATTCAAAACATTTACCACAATTCAGTTGTGTGATTTCATTTATTTCAATTATCAGTGTCCACAAATTCTCAAAAGGAACATTTATGGATTTGGAGAATAGCCTCGAGACATTCTTGTTTTGGCATGGCAAATTACATTATTAAACTCCAAATGCAAAACGACATTTGGATACTTTCGTGGAGAAGGAGACTGTGCCTAGGCTATAGAAGACATAAATTGAATTGGCATTTGAATCACTGCTATGTTTTGAGACGAAAAACTCCTGAGGCTGATTCCAGGATACTTGATCCGTGTTCATGCCGAGGACCATGACCATGAACGGTCACCAGACTCAAACCACAGTGCCACTGGATTTGCGCACCACAAAGAGGGAGTGTGGGAACGGTGCCGATGGGACTCCCACCAGCAAAGGTCGCTCCGTTCGGGCGAGAGTACCGTATCCCACTGCCCCACACACGGGGGATGACTGTCCAAACGGAAATGCCAGCCCGACTGTGGAGCCGCTGGCACATCGTTGTGGATTATCGTTGATAAAACCTCATGTGAACACGGGAAACCCGGCAGTTCTGGAGAAAAAACACTCCCCAGTTGTAACTTCTCACACGCCATTCACTCCGAACCCTGGTGAGCGCAGCACAACAGACACACGAACACGGGACATATCTTCCTCGAGGCTTCCTTTTAGGAAACGTCAATTTCCTACCGAATGGGAGACGCCGGAACAGTCACGTAACCCACCCGAGAGAGATGAACGCTTATCCCCCTACAAAAACAAAGACGTGTGCAGCAGACCGAGTCCTCCAAATATTGTTTTAAAGAGCTACGACAATGAGAATATTGGTTCCCTGGCATCGGTCTCACACAGACAATTGTCCGTCGCCCGCGGTTTTGACAATGGACACCAAAGCTTCTATCCGGCTCGTTCAATGCAAGCACTCCGTCCTTACTGTAAGTTAGTCGCCCTGGCAAAAGACACGTACAAAAATATTAAAATGAAAGTGTACAGCCCATTACATATTTATTCAAAGTTTATCCCATCGCATTTTCATATGTTCTTTTCTCCTAAAAATGCGTAATCATATCTGACAGTCATGTCATAAGTGTATTAATTTGACTATAATCAAAGTTATTGGTTTGAAAGAGAATATACCTCTGAATCAGTTAGTGGTCATTTGCCTTTGAGTCAAACTGTTTTTTTCTCTGTGGAATGTTCCTTCATATATCGTGTGTCATTGTGCAGTGATGGTTAGTCCTGCTTTGGAACCCCAGTCATTGAGAAACTGTTTTGCCAGACCTTCCAGTGATTAAATTATTGAACTGATTAAAAACTTGCAAAACATGTCAATGGGCCATCTGTAAATTTCCTTATTTCACATTATCGTACCAAACATCTCTCTCTATCTACCCCCTCCCTCCCTAGGTCACCCAGATCCCTATCCAGGGTACCCATTCTACTCCTGGCCCAGCAGGTCACCACTGGTTGAGAACGTGCCTGTCTCTCACCTCCAGTCCTCTCTTTACCCGACGGGACATACCGAACACCTGCTGGCAGATGTTGCCCAGGCGACGTGCCAAGACAACGACGGTGACACGTATGTAAAAAAAATAAAATAAACGACATACATTGAACTTCAGTTAGTCTCATGAAGCAGATAGGGCCTAGTACTGTTGCCCTCGAGGGTTCCTTGCTAACCCTGACTACCTGCAAGGCGCTATGGACTGAGTTGAGTTCAGTAGGTCATTTTTGTTTTCCATTTCACATATGACCCTGATCAGTTAGGTATGTGTTGGAGGGAGAGGAGATGTCACAAAGTCTGTTTGTTTTGGTCTATGATTCACCTGGCTGAGGGGTGGTGAGAGAGAGGAGTGTGCTGTGTGTACCCTTATCACACTTACCACATTCTTTACCTTAATTTCACTTCCTGTCTCCGTAATGATTAATGGAGTCAATTCTCTGCTCTACTGCTCAGTGAAAGTGTCACTGGGTGAGGGGGATTCTGGGATTGAACTTGACCTCTGTGATCTGTACTGTGTGTGTGTGTGTCGTGTTCTGTGTCTCTTTGCATTGTTTGTGTGAGTCTTCATATGAGAGACAGGCTTGTCTCTGAGAGGCTGGGATGACTATTAGAGTAAGGTGACCAGATAACAACACACAAAAAATGAAGAAAGAAGATAAAAATATCCCATGGAATAATGATATTTTTGAAATATTTTTTTAACCCCTTTTTCTCCCCAATTTGGTGGTATCCAATTGGTAGTTACAGTCCTGTCCTATCACTGCATCTCTCGTACGGACTCGGGAGAGGCGAAGGTCGAGAGCCGTGCGTCCTCCGAAACACAACCCAGCCAAGCCGCACTGCTTCTTGACACAACGCCCACTTAACCTGGAAGCCAGCCGCCACTGCGCCCGGCCCGCCACTGCGCCCGGCCCGCCACAGGAGTCGCTAGTACGCGATGGGACAAGAACATCCCTGCCGGCCAAACCCTCCCCTAACCCGAACAACGCTGGGCCAATTGTGCGCCGCCCCATGGGTCTCCCGGTCATGGCCGGCTGCTCACAGCCTGAACTCGAACCAGGTTCTCTAGTGGCACAGCTAGCACTGCGATGCAGCATCTTAGACCACTGCGTCATTCGGGAGGCCGCCCACAGAATTATTTTTAACTATATATTTCCGCTACAGTCCTTTCAAATACTTTAATTATTTATAACACAAATGGATTAACCCCTCAAATGTTTCTTAATTTTTGCCTACCGTGGTCATTTTTGAATCACCCCAGTTTGGTAGCCTATGCTGTTGGAAAGGTTTTCTGGCTATGGGCATGGTTGTTCATGTTGTTGTTACAATGTATCACTGACCAAATGTTCTCATAGAAGGGAGCAAACAAGTTTGATACAAGTGGTGAGACAAATTTGACATTGAAATCCGATTGCATACAGCTTTTGATTACTGAAATATCAGCCTCAATTTAACTTCAGAGTTGCTTTTCTTTCTGGGGGATAATCAGGGACATTGCCAGTACTAGTAAATAGTATGACCAAAAGCACAGCTAGAAAGGTATGTCTTGAGATTTTTCTTTAAAATGTCTTCAGTTTCTGAGCCCGCCCTCAGATCCTCCGGCAGGCTGTTCCCAAGGCCAGGACCATAGAGGCTGCTTTAAAGATCAATAAAGCAATTCTTTTTTAAATTGTTTCCAAAACTGACAGGCAACCATAAAGGCTATGTCAGGCTCCAGACTTAGGGTGGCTCAGTTGTTAGAGCTTGGTGCTTGCAATGTCAGAGTTGTGGGTTCAATTCCCACAGGGGTCCAATTTGCAAAAAGTAAGAAATGTATGCATTCTGGATAAGAGGGTCTGCTAAATGACAAAGGGTTTTTAAAAATGATTTATTGTAAGTTGGACTGTGGTGTGTTTCTGGTTCCCCTTTGTTTAATACACCTGTCTTAGAGTCGTCACTCTCTCAGCTGGTCTGCTGGCCACAGCAACCCGCATTCCCACGCCTCCCCCAAAACAGGATACCACATGTACGCCACTGCCAGTCTCTGTCGCTCAGTGTGTTTGAGTGCGGCCCAGCGCTCCTGCGTCAGTGCGCTTTGGGTTATCTGGGGCTGTGGTCTGCCCCACTTCCAGGAACAGGAGAGAGCACAGTTTCATCTTGAGAGAAAGAGAGAGAGAGGAACCTTGTTCAAGTGCGTGATAATCTCACCATTGCACTGAATGGAGACACCTGTTACTAGGTCAGTTGGGTGTTGATAGCTTTTTAAGGAATGTTGGGAGAGGCACCTCGCAAATACTCACCTGGGGACTGTTTTTAATCAGAACTGATGCCATTACTGTTGTCATCCTCATTGTGCTGCAATAATGCATGTTTGTCATCTACTCACATACTTCACAAATACATGTTTCCTATGTGACGAAAAGACTCTGCTGCAGATTCATTAATTCTGCTTCCTCCCTGCATGGGAGAACCCAGTCAGTTGTTTTTGATGGGTTACCTATTATCACTGTAATCACTTGAATGCCAATGTTGATCTGGTGGGAGTTATTAGGCAAATTAAGATGGTAGTGAAGTGCCGCTACTATGAGCTGCGGACAGACATACAGTGCCTTGCGACAGTATTCACCACCCCCCCTGGCATTTTTCCTATTTTATTACAACCTGGAATTAAAATATATATATTTTTTTGGGGGGGGGGGTTGTTGTATCATTTGATTTACACAACATGCCTACCACTTTGAAGATGCAAAATATTGTTTTGTGAAACAAACAAGAAGACAAAAAAAACAGAACTTGATCGTGCATAACTATTCACCCCCCCCCCCCCCCCCCCCCCCAAAATCAATACTTTGTTGAGCCACCTTTTGCAGCAATTACAGCTGCAAGTCTCTATAAGCTTGGCACATCTAGCCACTGGGATTTTTGCCCATTCTTCAAGGCAAAACTGCTCCAGCTCCTTCAAGTAGGATGGGTTCCGCTGGTATATAGCAATCTTTAAGTCATACCACAGATTCTCAATTGGATTGAGGTCTGGGCTTTGACTAGGCCATTCCAAGACATTTTAAATGTTTCCCCTTAAACCACTCGAGTGTTGCTTTAGCAGTATGCCTAGGGTCATTGTTCTGCTGGAAGGTGAACCTCTTTCCCAGTCTCAAATCTCTGGAAGACTGAAACAGGTTTCCCTCAAGAATTTCCCTGTATTTAGCGCCATCCATCATTCCTTCAATTCTGACCAGTTTCCCAGTCCCTGCCGATGGAAAAACATCCCCACAGCATGATGCTGCCATCACCATGCTTCACTGTGGAAGGATGGTCTTCTCGGGGTGATGAGAGGTGTTGGGTTTGCGCCAGACATAGCGTTTTCCTTGATGGCCAAAATGCAAAAAAAATATTCTCATCTGACCAGAGTACCTTCTTCCATATGTTTGGAGAGTCTCCCAGATGCCTTTTGGCGAATACAAATGTGTTTGCTTATTTTTTTCTTTAATGCAACCGCTGTGTCTGATTTTTAAAAAACTTGATGGAACAAGCAAACCATGCAATAATCTGAGACAGCGCTCAGAAAAATAGTCACAATAGCCGCCATGTTGGCGTCAACATAAACAAGAAATGACATGATAAATATTCCCCTACCTTTGATGATCTTCATCAGAAAGCACTCCAGAAATCCCAGGTCCACAATAAATGTTTGTTTTGTTCGATAATGTCCGTTATTTATGTCCAAATACCTCCTTTTGTTAGCGCGTTTGGTATACATATCCAAACGCTCATTCTGGTCAGCGTTACGTCGGACAAAAACTTTAAACATTTATATTACAGGTCGAAGAAGTATTTCAAACTAAGTACAAAATCAATCTTTAGGATGTTTAACATATAGCTTCAATAAAGTTCCAACCGGAGTATTCCGTTGTGTCTTGATGAGCAATGGAATGCAAGTGGATACCATGAGGAATGCGCATGTTCAGAAAATGGCTGACTGCCAGTCACCTGAGATTCTGCTCTCATTCAGTCCCACAACACAGTAGAAGTCTCATTCAAATTTCTATAGACGGTTGACATCTAGTGGAAGCCATAGGAAGTGCAACATTATCTCAAGGGGATTTCATTGGGAACGGTGGTGAATACATACCAAGCTCAGATTTCTCACTTCCGGTTTTGATTTCTCCTCAGGATTTTGCCTGCCATATGAGTTCTGTTCTACTCAGACATCATTCAAACAGTTTTAGAAACTTCAGTGTTTTCTATCCAATACTACTAATAATATGCATATATTAGCGACTGAGGAGCAGGCCGTTTACTTTGGGCAATTTATTCATCCAAGCTACTCAATACTGCCCCCCAGCCATAAGAAGTTAACCTCTTTGGGCTAGACATGCCGCTAGCACCCCACCTCGACAACATCCGGTGAAATTGCAGAGCGCGAAATTCAAAATACAAAAATCATAATATTAAACATTCATGAAAATACAAGTGTCTTACATCGTTTAAAAGCATAATTTCTTGTTAGTCCAGCCGCTCTGTCAGATTTCAAAAGGCTTTACAGCGAAAGCATACCATTCGACTACCTGAGGACAGCGCCCCGCATACAAAAGCATTAAACATTTTCCAAACCAGCAGAGGTGTCACAAAAGTCAGAAATAGAGCAAATAAATCACTTGCCTTTGAAGATCTTCCTCTGTTTGCAATCCCAAGGGTCCCAGCTACATAACAAATGGTTGATTTGTTCAATAGTCCTTTATATCCCAAAAAAGTCAGTTTAGTTGGTGCGCTTGATTCAGTAATCCACCTGTTCCCCTCGTTCAAAATGCATACAAAGGAATCCCAAAAGTTACCAATTAACTTCGTCCAAACAAGTCAAACAACGTTTCTAATCAATCCTCAGCTACCCTAATATGTAAATAAATGGTCAAATTTAAGACTGAGAATAGTGTGTTCAATACCGGCGATAAATAACGAAGTGTGTGCCCTCATCCAATCGCACCACAACACAACAGTCAAAATGAGAGCCACCTAGGAAAACTACAAATTCTAGCTCATTTTTCAAAAAACAAGCTGAAACCCTTTCTAAAGACTGCAGTTCATATGGCTTCCACTAGATGTCAATCTGGGAGGATTTCCTTTGATTTTCCCATAGATGGCCATTATGGGTGGTCACCTGCCATATCAGTTCTGTTATACTCAGACATTATTTTAACAGTTGTAGAAACTTCAGTGTTTTCTATCCAATACTACCAATTATATGCATATCCTAGCTTCTGGGCCTGTTTACTTTGGGCACCTCAGTCATCCGAACTTACGAATACTGCCCCCTATCCCTAAGAAGTTTTAAGCAATGGCTTTTTTTCTGGTCACTATTCCGTAAAGCCTAGCTCTGTGGGGTGTACGACTTAGTGGTCCAATCTGTGATTGCAGTGATAAATGATCAGATGGTCATGTACAGGTAGAGATATTGGTGTGCAAAAGAGCAGAAAAGTAAATAAATAAAAACAGGTAAAATTGGGTGGGCTATTTACCAATAGACTATGTACAGCTGCAGCGATCGGTTAGCTGCTCAGATAGCAGATGTTTGAAATTGGTGAGGGAGATAAAAGTCTCCAACTTCAGCGATTTTTGCAATTCGTTCCAGTCACAGGCAGCAGAGAACTGGAACGAAAGGTGGCCAAATGAGGTGTTGGCTTCAGGGATGATCAGTGAGATACACCTGCTGGAGCGCGTGCTACGGGTGGGTGTTGCCATCGTGCCCAGTAAACTGAGATAAGGCGGAGCTTTACCTAGCATGGACTTGTAGATGACCTGGAGCCAGTGGGTCTGGCGACTAATATGTAGCGAGGGCCAGCCGACTGGCCCTCGCTACATCCAAAACGGATGGCACTGTGATAAACTGCATCCAGTTTGCTGAGTAGAGTGTTGGAAGCTATTTTGTAGATGACATCGCCGAAGTCGAGGATCGGTAGGATAGTCAGTTTTACTAGGGTAAGTTTGGCGACGTGAGTGAAGGAAGCTTTGTTGTGGAATAGAAAGCCGACTCTAGATTTGATATGTTTGATATGAGTCTGGAAGGAGAGTTTACAGTCTAGCCAGACACCTAGGTACTTATAGATGTCCACATATTCTAGGTCGGAACCATCCAGGGTGGTGATGCTAGTCGGGCGTGCGGGTGCAGGCAGCGAACGGTTGAAAAGCATGCATTTGGTTTTACTAGCGTTTAAGAGCAGTCGGAGGCCACGGAAGGAGTGTTGTATGGCATTGAAGCTTGTTTGGAGGTTAGATAGCACAGTGTCCAAGGACGGGCCGGAAGTATACAGAATGGTGTCATCTGCGTAGAGGTGGATCAGGGAATCGCCCGCAGCAAGAGCAACATCATTGATATATACAGAGAAAAGAGTCGGCCCGAGAATTGAACCCTGTGGCACCCCCATAGAGACTGCCAGAGGACCGGACAGCATGCCCTCCGATTTGACACACTGAACTCTGTCTGCAAAGTAGTTGGTGAACCTTGACTCTTGACTATTTGCGCAAGGGATAAGTAGTTTCCACGGGATCAAAGCATTATTCTTTTCTCCCCCTTTCGCGCTGAGTGGTTATTGAAAGAGAGCTAAAAATGTATTTCAAATAGTCTACGTTGAGGATGACCATGTCATTCTCAATGGATGTAAAAACAGACTTAGTTGACTCGCTGTTTGAGGTGAAGAAAAAATTACTTTCAGAAGTTCCACTGTGGTGGTGAGTTAAGACAATCAGAAATACTATCAGATCCCCAAATGGGCACATTTATAGCCTACATTTGCGCGCAGACCAGGTAGCCTATGCCTACTTCTATGTATAGTCAGGTGCTCGTCCTTACTCAACATTAACAGAAGCAACTACAAATTACAATGAGTAAATTGACAACTCCTAAATGGAATGAAATAAACCAAAACTTGTTCCTCAGAAGTGTAGCCTAGGTTGTGCGATCCTCAAACAACGTGTCCACTCCGACAATGAGAATGGTAAATGACTGTTGTTGTTGTAGTAATAACTTGAATGCATTAACAGCAATTACCATAAAACATTGTAGACTAGAAATCTGGGAAATGAAATGTACTACTGGTGATTTAGATGAACAATCCACATCAAATCAAATCAAATGTATTTATATAGCCCTTCGTACATCAGCTGATATCTCAAAGTGCTGTACAGAAACCCAGCCTAAAACCCCAAACAGCAAGCAATGCAGGTGTAGAAGCACGGTGGCTAGGAAAAACTCCCTAGAAAGGCCAATACCTAGGAAGAAACCTAGAGAGGAACCAGGCTATGTGGGGTGGCCAGTCCTCTTCTGGCTGTGCCGGGTGGAGATTATAACAGAACATGGCCAAGATGTTCAAATGTTCATAAATGACCAGCATGGTCGAATAATAATAAGGCAGAACAGTTGAAACTGGAGCAGCAGCACAGTCAGGTGGAAGTTGAAACTGGAGCAGCAGCATGGCCAGGTGGACTGGGGACAGCAAGGAGTCATCATGTCAGGTAGTCCTGGGGCATGGTCCTAGGGCTCAGGTCAGTTGAAACTGGAACAGCAGCATGGCCAGGTGGACTGGGGACAGCAAGGAGTCATCATGTCAGGTAGTCCTGGGGCATGGTCCTAGGGCTCAGGTCCTCCGAGAGAGAGAAAGAAAGAGAGAAGGAGAGAATTAGAGAACGCACACTTAGATTCACACAGGACACCGAATAGGACAGGAGAAGTACTCCAGATATAACAAACTGACCCCAGCCCCCCGACACAAACTACTGCAGCATAAATACTGGAGGCTGAGACAGGAGGGGTCAGGAGACACATGGCCTCCGCAATGGTTTAGTCCACTGAGACAGGCGTGAATCCATCAGGTCACTTTTGCCATAAAAATATATATTATATACTGCTCGACCAACAGCCTATCGACCATACAATCGACAAGTCGACTAAATGGGGTCAGCCATTTAGACCGATACCACATTCACAAGTGTATTTGTACGGTGTGTGTGGTGAGGGGTGGTATTTGTATGGTGTGTGTGTGTGTGGTGAGGGGTGGTATTTGTACAGTGTGTGTGTGTGGTGAGGGGTGGTATTTGTATGGTGTGTGGTGAGGGGTGGTATTTGTATGGTGTGTGGTGAGGGGTGGTATTTGTATGGTGTGTGTGTGTGGTGAGGGGTGGTATTTGTATGGTGTGTGTGTGTGGTGAGGGGTGGTATTTGTACGGTGTGTGTGTGTGGTGAGGGGTGGTAATTGTATGGTGTGTGTGTGTGTGTGTGTGGTGAGGGGTGGTATTTGTACGGTGTGTGTGTGTGGTGAGGGGTGGTATGTGTATGGTGTGTGGTGAGGGGTGGTATTTGTATGGTGTGTGGTGGTATTTGTACGGTGTGTACGGTGATGGGTGGTTCTCACTTACCGGTAAGGGGAGCTTTGAGGAAAGAACCGACACACACGGCCAAACAATTTCTGCTTTTCACACTGATCAGACGGCTGAGTGGCTTCACTGTGCTGTATGGCCATTAGTCAGGTCAGATTGCGAGAGAGGGGCGTCAACACTGTTGCACGTTTTACTGTTATGAGACTGTCTTGTGGTCATCTTCAGTTGCATCAGTCACCACAGTGCCGGTTAGAACTACACTTGTATGGAGATGGGTTTCATTTACAAAGACAAACTGTCATCCCTATTGTGTCTTTCTCTATGTGTTTACTCAAGTTGAATAAGAAATGAGGAAAACAAGGTTGTATTGGCTATGGTTTGTTGACATGTTTTGGTCTGTGTTACACTAGCTACACGGATGAGATGGCTGGTTGTGATTGGTTAGACCTGGTTTTTGCATTGACGTCAGTCAAACACCCGCCTCCAAACCTCAGGCTCTGTATAATGTTACCACATATCTCCACACCTGTGCTATGCATTGTACGTGTTGTGTTGTGAAAGATGCATCCACCCAGCCACTCTGTTTGAATATGAAGGTCTACGGTGACACAGGTTGATCAGAGATGAACAATGTCTCAATGATCAGTCTGTATTAGTAACATACTGCCCTGTATAACACAATATACTCCTAATGCATAATGCTAGGTTTAATTACTCATAAGTGCAGGTAGGCACACACCTGTCTTCAAGAGAGGCAGTTATGAGATCCACCCAAGGCCGTATGCTGATAAGTGCTCTGTTAGAACTTGCCTTAAATCAAGCTCAGAAAGAATGTAATGTTTCGGCTTGGCACCCAAATATTACTTCAGCTGTCAAGTCTGTCTCTCTCTGCCTGGTAAAACAGAGCTAAGCTGTATGACCTCTCCCTATCACACACAAGCCCTCCAACATAAGTTGTGAATTATTATATATATTTTTAAACCTGTGTTCACTTTGATGTTGATGCTAAGGGAATTGTTGGTTCAAGCTATGGACTAGTACTACAATTTCTACTGAACAAAAATACAAAACGCAACATGCAACAATTTCAAATATTTTACTGAGTTACAGTTCATATAAGCAAATCAGTCAATTGAAATAAATGTATTAGGCCCTAATCTATGGATTTCACATGACTGGGAATACAGATACGCATTTGTTGGTCACATATTAAAGGTAGAGGCTTGGATCAGAAAACTAGTCGGTATCTGGTGTGACTGATTTGCCTCATTCAGCGCAACACATCTCCTTCAGAGTTAATCAGGCTGTTGATTGTGGCCTGCGGAATGTTGTCCCACTCGTCTTCAATGTCTGTGCGAAGTTACTGGATATTGGCAAGAACTGGGACACGCTGTCGTACACCGAGCCAGAGCATAAGTTGTAAGTTATTTTTATATATATATATATATATATTTTAAATCTGTGTTCACTTTGTTGATGCTAAGGGAATTGTTGGCTCAAGCTATGGACTTGTACTACAATTTCTACTGAACAAAAGGCTCTGGTGATATCAGAGGATAATTGGCACGATAATGGGCCTCAGGATCGTTTCACGGTATCTCTGTGCATTCAAATTGCCATTGATACAATTAAATTGTGTTCATGGGCTGTTATCTGGCAAAGGCTCTGGCCTTCCCGTACCATAACCCCACCGTCACTCCATTTACAACATTGACATCAGCAAACCACTCGCCCACACAATGCCATACATGTTGTCTGTGGTTGTGGGGTTAGTTGGACGTACTGCCAAATTCTCTAAAATGACATTGGAGGTGGCTTATGGTAGAGAAATTAACATTCAATTATCTGGCAAAGGCTCTGGTGAACATTCCTGCAGTCTACATACCAATTGCACACTCCCTCAACTTGAGACACCCGTGGTACTGTTGTGACAAAACTGCACATTTTAGTGGCCTTTTATTGTCCCCAGCACAAGGTGCACCTGTCAATTCTAATTTTATTTGTCACATGTGCCAAATACAACAGGTGTTGACCTTACCGTGAAATGTCTACTTACAAGCCCATAGCCACCAGTACAGTTCAAGAAATAATTAAGAAAATATTTACTAAATCAAAATAAAGTGAAAATAAAAAGTAACAGTAGAATTACATAACAATAATCAATGTCAATAGTCTGGGTGTCCATTTGATTGATTAATTGTTCATCAGTCTTATAACTTGGGGGTAGAAGCTGTTAGGGAGCCTTTTGGACCTAGACTTGGCGCTCGGTACCGCTTGCCATGTGGTAGCAGAGAACAGTCTGACTTGGGTGACTGGAACCTTTGACAATTTTTTGGGCTTTCCTCTGACACTGCCTGGTATATAGGTCCTGGATGGCAGGAAGCTTGGCCCAAGTGATGTACTAGGCCGTACATACTACCCTCTGTAGGGCCTTACGGTCAGATACTGAACAGTTGCTGTGTAATGATCATGTTGTTTAATCAGCTTCTTGATGTGCCACACCTGTCAGGTGGATGGATTATCTTGGCAAAGGAGAAATGCTCACAAAACAGGGATGTAATTTTTTTTAGAAATAAGCTTTTGGAACATTTCTGGGATCTTTTATTTCAGCTCATGAAAACAACGCGTGTTTATTTTTGTTCGGTGTAGTTATGTGGAGGAATGTATGACATTATCAACTCACAACTCTCTGAAAGAGAATGACATGTTTTTGTCTCGGGACATTACATTTGTATTGTGTAGGCCTGCAGCACGCATCATTTGTGACCAGTGTTAGAAAGCCAAGGTAGATGCTGGAGATTTAAAAAGGTTTTCCGCTAAATTTGTTTTGTATCAGAGCTGTCTTTTGAGCAATGCATGAAAGATGGTCTCTGTGTGTAGGCCTACGTATTTTCTTTATCTTCCATTTCCTCTTTGCAGTATGCAAATATGTTGTTACTCATCTCCTCAGACTTCAGTTGTATGTGCAGTAGGTAGACATGCCAAACACCAATATGTTCTTTAGTCTGTTGTAATGGACAATAGATCAGGAAGTAAACTAAGCTTATTACCATAAATTTGTGCTAACCCCAAATTCTTGTGGAAGGTACTTTGAAATGACTCTCTCAATGTCCCTACCCAATTTCCTGTCAACCTTTTTTCTCTTGTTCTGCATTTACGATCGATATTCAGTGGAGGAAGCTGAAAGACATGAAAACGCACAGAAAGCCCCTAATGGAGACCATAGTTCTAATGGTGCTTATCTTCCCAAAAACAGAGGGCCGTGCCATTGTCACACAACAGGAAATTACATCAAACCAAATGGGTGTTTACTGACATTAGCTTCTGAAATAAATAAATAAATAAATAAATATATATATATATAGTGTGTGTCAAAAACAAGGACATTTCTAAGTGACCCCAGGCTTTTGAACACGTGTGTGTGTGTGTGTGTGTGTGTGTGTGTGTGTGTGTAATGTGTGTGTACACTTATCGTTCAATAATATATACGCACAAAACCGTTCAAAAGTTTGGGGTCACTTAGAAATGTCCTGGTTTTTGAAAGAAAATCACTTTTTTTTGGGGTCCATTAAAATAACATCAAATTGATGAGAAATACAGTGTAGGCATTGTTAATGTTGTAAATGACTATTGTAGCTGGAAACTGCCTTTTTTAATGGAATATCTACAGTACATGGGTGTACAGAGGCCCATTATCAGCAACCATCACGCCTGTGTTCCAATGGCATGTTGTGTTGGCTAATCCAAGTTAATCATTTTAAAAGGCTAATTGATCATTAGAAAACCATTTTGCAATTGTTAGCACAGCTGAAAACTGTTGTGCTGATTTAAAGAAGCAATAAAACTGGCCTTCTTTAGACTAGTTGAGTATCTGGCGCATCAGCATTTGTATGTTCAATTACAGGCTCAAAATGGCCAGTAACAAAGCACTTTCTTCTGAAACTCATTAGTCTATTCTTCTTCTAAGAAATGAAGGCTATTCCATGCGAGAAATTGCCAAGATACTGGAATTGGCTCTAACCAGAATAGAAAGGAGTGGGAGGCCCCGGTGCACAACTGAGCAAGAGGACAAGTATATTAGTGCCTAGTTTGAGAAAGACGCTTCACAAGTCCTCAAATGGCAGCTTCATTAAATAGTACCCGCACAACACCAACAGTGAAGAGGCAACTCCGGGATGCTGGTCTTCTAGGCAGAGTTCCTCTGTCCAGTGTCTGTTCTTTTTCCCATCTTAATATTTTCTTTTTACTGGCCAATCTGAGATATGGCTTTTTCCTTGCAACTCTGCCTCGAAGGCCAGCATCGCCTCTTCACTGTTGAGACTGGTGTTTTGGGGGTACCATTTAATGAAGCTGCCATTTGAGCCCAAACTTTTGAACGGTAGTGGGTGTATATACACCCACGCACTACCGTTCGATTGTGTATGTATAAATATATATATAAATTCAAGAACTCCTGTCATTCTTGCCTGTTTGTTCTTTCACTTTACATACTATATAAATATCAGTTTCCTAGTCAACTTGATCAGTTTAACATGTTTTGTAATGAGTCACGCACCACACTGCTCTTCTCTCAGCCTAACTGTCCAGTGCTCGGTCATTCAGTAATGGTGCAGGGGCAGACAGGTGTTGCAGGGGCAGACCGGTGAGATACATTTATGGGCTAGCCTGACTTTGTCAACATATTGTAGGTTTGTGTAAAGGTTTTACACATAGTCAGCCATCACATGCCAGTTAGTGTGTCAGTCAGTTTGTAGGCCATAGGATTGCTCAGGTCAGTCAATCAGTTCCTATCCTAGCCCAGTGTTAGTTAGCTGGCTTAAAGGTTAGTTAAGGCATCAGTGGGTTTCTGTGTCATGACATATAAGCAGCGACTTTACAATAATGCTGGAGTTGTGTGAAAGTCTGTCAACTTTTTGTGTGCATTTAAATAGTTTGTGTGTATGTGTACCTGTTATTTGTGTGTAGTTTTGACTCCGGTGCATGTGTTACAGGGCTCTTCACATAGCAGTGGTGCAGGGGCAGGAAGCTCAGATCCAAAGAATGATCCTTCTCCTGGGACTGGTTCACACAGACCTGGACATCTATAACAACCTGAGACAGGTGAGATACAGTGCCTTGCGAAAGTATTCGGCCCCCTTGAACTTTGCGACCTTTTGCCACATTTCAGGCTTCAAACATAAAGATATAAAACTGTATTTTTTTGTGAAGAATCAACAACAAGTGGGACACAATCATGAAGTGGAACGACATTTATTGGATATTTCAAACCTTTTTAACAAATCAAAAACTGAAAAACTGGGCGTGCAAAATTATTCAGCCCCTTTAAGTTAATACTTTGTAGCGCCACCTTTTGCTGCGATTACAGCTGTAAGTCGCTTGGGGTATGTCTATCAGTTTTTTCCATTTTCCCATTCCTCCTTGCAAAACAGCTCGAGCTAAGTGAGGTTGGATGGAGAGCATTTGTGAACAGCAGTTTTCAGTTCTTTCCACAGATTCTCGATTGGATTCAGGTCTGGACTTTGACTTGGCCATTCTAACACCTGGCTATGTTTATTTTTGAACCATTCCATTGTAGATTTTGCTTTATGTTTTGGATCATTGTCTTGTTGGAAGACAAATCTCCGTCCCAGTCTCAGGTCTTTTGCAGACTCCATCAGGTTCTTCCAGAATGGTCCTGTATTTGGCTCCATCCATCTTCCCATCAATTTTAACCATCTTCCCTGTCCCTGCTGAAGAAAAGCAGGCCCAAACCATGATGCTGCCACCACCATGTTTGACAGTGGGGATGGTGTGTTCAGGGTGATGAGCGGTGTTGCTTTTACACCAAACATAACATTTTGCATTGTTGCCAAAAAGTTCAATTTTGGTTTCATCTGACCAGAGCACCTTCTTCCACATGTTTGGTGTGTCTCCCAGGTGGCTTGTGGCAAACTTTAAACGACACTTTTTATGGATATCTTTAAGAAATGGCTTTCTTCTTGCCACTCTTCCATAAAGGCCAGATTTGTGCAATATACGACTGATTGTTGTCCTATGGACAGAGTCTCCCACCTCAGCTGTAGATCTCTGCAGTTCATCCAGAGTGATCATGGGCCTCTTGGCTGCATCTCTGATCAGTCTTCTCCTTGTATGAGCTGAAAGTTTAGAGGGACGGCCAGGTCTTGGTAGATTTGCAGTGGTCTGATACTCCTTCCATTTCAATATTATCGCTTGCACAGTGCTCCTTGGGATGTTTAAAGCTTGGGAAATCTTTTTGTATCCAAATCCGGCTTTAAACTTCTTCACAACAGTATCTCGGACCTGCCTGGTGTGTTCCTTGTTCTTCATGATGCTCTCTGCGCTTTTAACGGACCTCTGAGACTATCACAGTGCAGGTGCATTTATACGGAGACTTGATTACACACAGGTGGATTGTATTTATCATCATTAGTCATTTAGGTCAACATTGGATCATTCAGAGATCCTCACTGAACTTCTGGAGAGTTTGCTGCACTGAAAGTAAAGGGGCTGAATAATTTTGCACGCCCAACTTTTCAGTTTTTGATTTGTTAAAAAAGTTTGAAATATCCAATAAATGTCGTTCCACTTCATGATTGTGTCCCACTTGTTGTTGATTCTTCACAAACAAATACAGTTTTATATCTTTATGTTTGAAGCCTGAAATGTGGCAAAAGGTTGCAAAGTTCAAGGGGGCCGAATACTTTCGCAAGGCACTGTACATGCTCGAGCACACAGCTGTGTTTTCAGAAATGTCAGGACTTTTGAGTGTAAAAATCCTAAGCTTAAAATAGCATTTGAAAAAAACTCTAGACCTGAAAAATTATTATTTTTCTACCTTGTTAGGACATCGGGGTCCTGATAAATGTAGGAAAACAAGTACACAGACACACACACACACACACACACTTGCCACTCACTGCAGATTTCAGATCACAACAAGGAAAGTTGTGATAGAGGAAGTCCTTGATTTCCTCCTCACCCAGCCTCTTTACCGTAGACACCTACCTCTCGGCTGACAGTTATCAGAAGAAATGTCGTTTCTGGTTACCTGTGCTTACCGCAGGCCAAAGTCACACGCACAAAACTATTGCTTGGAAGGATGTGCTATGATTGGTATCCTTTGTTCAGGGCTGGGTGTTCTGAAGTGATATGTTGTGCTCTGTTCATCAATGCCCCATGGCCTTTTCCCATCACTTTCAAATGAGTCCTCTTCCCCCCTCCAGCGTGCTATCTTGTCCTGTCAATGTCACATCCCCTCTGCAGCTTTGTTAGTCTGCCTAATCACCCCAGAGAAATCACCCTGAACCCTTCACACACACACACACACACACACACACACACACACACAACTGGGGTTTCAGACAACACATCGCTCATAACATTGGTAGTTTGTGTGTTCTCACCAGCATTTACAGTGATATCCTGTCTGTAGTGTATAGTCTAGCAGACAGGCTGCATACGTTCGTGTCATGTGAGATTCAGTCCAGGCTGAGAGACGTGATGCTCGCCACAATGATGTGACTACCAGATAGGCCTGTGTTAGATAACAAAATGACCCTATTGCCAAGCCTGAGAACCATTTTTGTTTATTAGATTTGTCAGTGATAATCAAGTAAATGACTATATAGGATAGTCTGTAACCCAAAATAAACATCTTAAAAACACACTGCACAATACCTTTACATTTTTTTTGTCAGCAAAAAAATAAGTTCTCTAGCCATTCTAAGCAATTCAATGTGTTGTGCAGTCCAAACAATAATTAAAGTGACCACTGAAGTAAACGGTTTGACAGAGTTAATATCAGTACTGAGTTGCATGTGCACATTGTGCGACTACCAGATCAGCTGCAGCACTGGTGCTATGAAACAGCTGTTTGATACTCCCACACTGTCACTACTACTAACCAAACACTGTCACTACTACTAACCAAACACTGTCACCTACTACTAACCAAACACTGTCACCTACTACTAACCAAACACTGTCACCTACTACTAACCAAACACTGACACCTACTACTAACCAAACACTGACACCTACTACTAACCAAACACTGACACTACTACTAACCAAACACTGACACTACTACTAACCAAACACTGTCACCTACTACTAACCAAACACTGTCACCTACTACTAACCAAACACTGTCACCTACTACTAACCAAACACTGACACTACTACTAACCAAACACTGACACTACTACTAACCAAACACTGACATCTACTAGCTAGTGCACTTCCCAATTCTCTGGCCAATGTTACTCCCATGTTAGGTTATGCAAATTCCCTGGAAACTGTTCAGATATTGCAAATGAATGACCATGTCCTTAACACTACTGTTGCCGCTTTGTGTGTGTATGCTTGTGGCATTCAGTGTATTGTGTGAGGCTTCTAGAGTGCATGTGTATGTGCACTTAGTATCCTCATTCTGAGAAGTCACATGACCACCCCCATGCTCTGCACTGTTTCAACATAAGTTGTTGCTGAGGTTGAGGGTAGAATCAGGGACTTTCCCTTTCTGCTCTAGTCGCTGTCTCCTTCTGATCTTATCTCAGTGCATTGTGAGTTGACCCCTCCTATTGCATAAATTATGCAAAATAACTAGTAGAATGAGCTCTTCCATGGTATGTTAAGGGCCTTTGTTAGTCTTTCCTGGGAAGTTGCACAACTATAACAACCTATTTAATCCCATCGGTCACAATAAAAAACATTTCCAGTTATACGGCTCTATAAACGTTACATCAATGCATTTATAGAAAATATTGAAATAATAAAGGGTAGCAATGAAATGTGGAATTTGTCACATGACCAGAGCTGTTTACTTCCTGGTTACACCATGAGAAGAGGATGGCTGTATCAAAGCTCCCAAACAAAAGGTTAGTAAAGTATGTTAAAGATGGGACAAAGATTTTTGGTACACCATCTTTAAGGTGTCTAGTATTGATATATGCATTTGCAATTACTCAACTTTGTTCAGTGTGGTCATAGAATGAGTAAACATGTTGACGGCAACAATAGTGACCGGCAGGATAACACAGTGCATCCAGGTATACACATACTTATACACATACATAGTTCTTGTTCTACCTGACTTTCTACTCTGTTCTTTCTTTAGTTTCACTTTGAGTCAAGTTCTGGATATGTTGGATCTAGATGACTGCCCAGACAAGGCATGCAACATTACAGTTATCCCTCAAAATGAGAGATGCTGTCCTCCCTCAAAATGAGAAAGATGCTGTCCTGAGTGATTGCAATGGGTCAGATATGGACTATGGACCAGATATGGACAGGCCATTTGCCAGCCAGGCTGTTGAATGCATATGCTGAACCTATGCAAACAGATCATGACAGGAACAACGTTATCAGTGATGATGACCTGGTCACAACCATAAAACACACTTTTCACCTACTTTTCCATTAAAACTTTGAAAAATAATGATTGATTACTTCAAAGGGTTACTAATGACATTGGATTTGGATATTTCATGTCTGGGAAAATTTTGGGATTAAATGCACACCTTTAGTTTCTCATATTGTTTTTACCTCCTCCTCCTGTTCTTTGTATCCTTGTCTGGCACACACACACCCATTCAAGGCATTTCCTCATACCTAGAACTCTCCCCTCCACTCCTCTGTTCTTCTGGTTTATCTGCTCATTTCATTGGAATGTAACTCTGGACACACAGCCAGCAGGGGAGAGGGAAGGGATTTTCCCTCTTATCCTGTCTATCCCCTTGCCTCCCCTCTATACCACTTCCAGCTATTCCTCTCCCTGGCTTTCTTACCCTATGCTCCCCCTTCTCTCCCTCCCCACTCTCTGCCCCTCTTATCTGTTTGTCATTCTGGAATGGTTTACAGGAAGCTAGAACTAAACTCAATGAACTTGAGTGTTTTTGGACCATCATAAAAGATTTGGCCTTTTGATTAAGTATTGTGACATGTTGATGGTTACGTCCTTTACGGCTTCATCTTCCGGTACATTCTAGGAAGTACAAGATGACTGAGTTAGACTGTTGGTAGTTCATGGGAGGGCAAACACTCGAGTGTATGTGAGATCAGTCATGAGTAACTGAGGATTCAGGGAAATAGGAGTGTTTTCTGAGGAAGTGAGGGCCACTGGCATTTCACCAGTGTTTTCTCCCGCCACTGCTTTGGTATTTTGCTGTTGTTCTTTACTGGAACATAGCCCCCCCTCCCCCACACACTAAGTATGTGCTTTTCCTGAATCAAAGTGAAACTAAATGAACATCATCCTGACCACTGAGATTAATCATACTGAACAATGATAGATTCCAGATCAAGTGACTTCCCTAAACCCTTTCTGAATGTCTCTGGACATTGGACCACTGACAAAGTTAACATTATCAAATCGGGTTTTATGAATCAATTAATCATTGGCCATAGTCTCTGGAACATCCTAGATTGCACAAGTGCTTTCAGTAAACCTGTGTTGGAATCTGCAATCCCCTGCATAGTGGCATGTCTCTGGAATCACCTGGGCCGGGTCCCAGGCTTTCCTACACAACATGGGCTGTTCCGGTCACTTGACACAAACAGGTTTTTACCTCATTGACCACATCCGACCTGGCTCGAAAAAGCATTAGTTCTTTCAAATACTTTAGGTGCACCTAATTTTGAAACAAGAAAAACCATATGGGGCTGTATCTTCACCCTGACCTTTGTGGAAGCCATCTCCTAGCTGTTTTGCATTTTGGACTTTGATGGTGTGTTTACCATCCTGTGTGGCGTTTTATCTTTGTCTGCCGAAGTCTAATGCTGATAAAGCCAGAAAGCCTTCTGTGCCGTGACTGGGCAGCTCCGGTTTGTTTGGGGGCGTATGCCCAACCTTATCTAGCCAATCGTTTATCGGCTCTTGTGAACAGGATGGAGATGCGATTCCATTAACAGGAGTAATACACTATTCTTCTTCATCCTCCTCCTCCTGGTTAAAAAAAAAATGGTTTACCTCGTTTATGAACCGTGCGTATGTGTAAAAATGTGCATTTATAAAAACTAAGCTTGACATGAGAATGTGCTCAACTTTAGACCATGTTTATGCACATTTTTTAGTGGTTGAAGTATTGTATTGCAAGCAGATTAGTATTTTGTGCAAATAGGGGATATTGTGGACACACTTCATAATAAACAGGTTAATAACAAGATTCTATAATTTGCCTTTAGTGAGAATCTATCTTAGCACTTTAAAATAATTAGAAATAGGCATCTAAATCCTGGGTTATTATTTTTAATTTCCATGATCATTGCATAGAAAAAGGCCTCACCTTCTCTGTGATGGTTTCATACTCACGAGGTAGCATAGGCCTACAAGGGGAAAGGGGGATACCTAGTCAGTTGTCCAAGACATCCACGTCTTTGGCGCCCGGGGAACAGTGGGTTAACTATCTTGCGCAGGGGCAGAACGACAGGCTATTTCAAGTATTTTTGCTCTATGCAAGCCAATCCAGATCGCAGTTTATTAATTGTGGAACAGACGGTTGTAGGTTACTGCTGTAGCTTACATCTTAATACTGCAATTTCAAATTTCTCAAGTAGACTATTGCATTTATACACACTAAATATTTTCATAACCATTGCAGAATAAATTCACTTTCTGGCCATGATGGGTTCATATAGACTACAATAAATTACCATGTAGATCTAATTTAATTTGGGGCTATTAGATATTATTTTGCCCTATGCATCAAAGTAAGCATGGTTTATAACATGCAGTAGAATTTAACAAGGGAACAGGCAGTTCATATTTTACATTTAAGTGTGTCTACCACTAAGTAGATAGTTTCAGAATTCGAGGGCAGTGTACCATAGGTTTGAGAAAAAGTAAATGCAAATCATTAGGTCCTATTGAATTCAAAACTGTTTACAGGTCCCGAGTGGCGCAGTGGTTTACGGCACTGCATCTCGGTGCTAGAGGCGTCACTACAGACCCTGGTTCGATTCTTGGCTGTATCACAACTGGCCGTGATTGGGAGTCCCATAGGGCAGCACACAATTGGCCCAGCGTCGTTAGGGTTTGGACGGGCTATGCCGTCATTGTAAATAAGAATGTTAACTGACTTGCCTATTTAAATAAATGAAGGTCCACAGCAATTTTGCAGTTGTCTTTCATAAACGGTCAGATAGCCTAGGACTACAGAAAATGGCACTGCAAAAGTTAACATTCTACAATCCCTTCCAAAGACATTGGATCAAGTTCGCTATTGCCTTTAGAAAACGGCCTCGCCTAATTTGAATACTTCCAAAGTATACAGCAAATAAGGGCGTTATTGTCACCAGAAAAGGTGAATGATGGGACATTTTTCAGCTGGTGTTTTAATGTAAGTTCACAAGCGCAGTTTCAGAACGGGTCTATAAAGGGAAACATGCGTATGTATGGTGTACGCCAAGTTTATAAATCAATACTTTGTACGTGCGCAGTCTTTTCATAAATGGTGACAGCAGATATTGAGTAACATTTATCCAATGTTTGAGGCTCCTGGTTTTCAAATGTTCTTGTTTAATGAGATTGTCTAAAGATGAATCATCTCCCTCTTTCTCAGACCCCTCTTCATTTGGCTGTGATTACCCATCAGGCCCAGCTGGTGGGGGCTTTGCTGCGTGCGGGTGCTGATCCGGGGGCTCTGGACCGTAACGGTCAGACAGCGGTCCACCTCTGCTGTGAACACGGCCAGCAGGCCTGCCTCTCTGTGGTGCTTTCCCACCCCTCCATCTTGACTTGCCTGGAGGTCAGGAACTATGAGGGTAAGTTAGTACTTCTATGTTGGGATCGATTAAATTGAGACATTTCAGGGAATTCATTTAAATTGAACTCATCAATTCAAAATTCCCCTGAACTTTCCAATATGACCTAATTGACAGTGTTTCTGCTATAGTCAGCTCCTTTGTGGTAGTCATGCCAGACATGACTTGGCTAAAACAATAATAGATCTTTATTTATTTCACTTTTATTTAACCAGGTAGGCCAGTTGAGAACAAGTTCTCATTTACAACTGCGACCTGGCTAAGATAAAGCAAAGCAGTGTGACAAAAACAGGGTTACAAACAAACATACAGTCAATAACAAAATAATCTATGTACAGTGTGTGCAAATGTAGGGAGGTAAGCAATAAATAGGCCATGAGGCGAAAATTATTTCAACTTAGCATTAATACTGGAGTGATATGTGCAGGTGTGCAAGTAGAGATACTGGGGTGCAAGAGGGTAAGTAATAATATTGGGATGAGGTAGTCAGTGTGCTATTTACAGATTGGCTTTGTACAGGTACAGTGATCGGTAACCTGCTCAGACAGCTGATGCTTAAAGTTAGAGAGGGAGATAAGACTCCAGATTGAGATTTTTGATTCAGAGATCATTGGCAGCAGAGAACTGGAAGGAAAGGCGGCCAAAGGAAGTGTTGGCATTGGGGATGACCAGTGCAATATACCTGCTGGAGCGCGTGCTACGAGTGGGTGTTGCTATGGTGACCAGTGAGCTGAGATAAGGCGGAGCTTTACCAAGCCAAGACTTATAGATGACCTGGAGCCAGTAGGTTTGGCAACGGATATGTAGTGCGGGCCAGCCAACGAGAGCATAGAGGTCGCAGTGGTGGGTAGTACATGGGGCTTTGGTGATAAAACAGATGGCACAGATAGACTACATCCAGTTTGCTGAGTAGAGTGTTGGGGGCTATTTTGTAAATGACATCACCGAAGTCGAGGATCGGTAGGATAGTCAGTTTTACGAGGGTATGTTTGGCGGCATGAGTGAAGGATGCGTTGTTGCAAAATAGGAGGCCGATTCTAGATTTAATTTTGGATTGGAGATGCTTAATGTGAGTCTGGAAGGAGAGTTTACAGTCTAATCAGGCATCTAGGTATTTGTAGTTCACATTTTCTAGGTCAGAACCATCCAGAGTAGTGATGCTAGTCGGGCGGGAGGGTGTGGGCAGCAATTGGTTGAAGAGCATGCACTTAGTTTTACTAGCATTTAAAAGCAGTTGGAGGCCACGGAAGGAGTGTTGTATGGCGTTGAAGCTTGTTTGGAGGTTTGTTAGCACAGTGTCCAAAGAAGGGCCAAATGTATACAAAATGGTGTTGGATCAGAGAATCACCAGCAGCAAGAGCAACATCATTGATGTATACAGAGAAAAGAGTCAGCCTGAGAATTGAGCCCTTTGGCACCCCCATAGACTGCCCGAGGTCCGGACAACAGGCCATCCGATTTGAGACACTGAACTCTGAGAAATAGTTTGGTGAACCAGGCGAGGCAGTCATTTGAGAAGCCAAGGCTATTGAGTCTGCCGATAAGAATGCGGTGATTGACAGAGTCGAAAGCCTTGACCAGGTCGACGAAGACGGTTGCACAGTACTGTCTTATTGCTGGCGGTTATGATATCGTTTAGGACCTTGAGTGTGGCTGAGGTGCACCCATGACCAGCTCGGAAACCAGATTGCATAGTGGAGAAGGTACAGTGGGTTTCGAAATGGTCTGTGATCTGTTTATTAACTTGGCTTTCAAAGATTTTAGAAAGACAGGGCAGGATGGCTATAGGTCTAACAGTTTGGGTCTAAGGTGTGGGGGATGACCGAGGCAGCTTTCCAATCTTTGGGGATCTCAGACGATACGAAAGAGATCTGCAGGGGGTGCTGAGGTGTTGGCCAGGGTAGGAGTAGCCAGAGGGAAAGCATGGCCAGCCGTGGATAATTGCTTATTGAAATTATGAGATTTATCGGTGGTGACAGTGTTTCCTAGCCTCAGTGCAGTGGGCAGCTGGGAGGAGATGCTCTTATTCTCCATGAACTTTAGTGTCCCAAAACGTTCTGGAATTAGTGCCACAGGAAGCAAATTTCTGTTTGAAAAAGCTAGCCTTAGCTTTCCTAACTGACAGAATATTGGTTTCTGACTTCCCTGAAGAGTTGCATATCGCGGGGGCTATTCGATGCTAATGCAGAACGCCACAGGATGTTTTTGTGCTGGTCAAGGGCAGTCAAGTCTGGGGTAAACCAAGGGCTATATAGGTTCTTAGTTCTACATTTTTTTTGAATGGGGCATGCTTATTTAAGATGGAGAGGAAAGCACTTTTGAATAGCAACCAGGCATCCTCTACTAACGGGATGAGGTCAATATCCTTCCAGGATACCCGGGCCAGGTCGGTTAAAAAGGCCTGCTCGGTGTGTTTTAGGGAACGTTTGACAGTGATGAGGGGTGGTTGTTTGACCACGGACCCATTATGCACGCCGGCAATGAGGCAGTGATCGCTGAGATCCTGGTTGAAGACAGCAGAGGTGTATTTGGAGGGCAGGTTGGTCAGGATGAGGTCTGAGGGTGCCCATGGTTACAGATTTTGGGTTGTACCTGGTAGGTACCTTGATAATTTGGGTGAGATTGAGGACATCTAGCTTAGATTGTAGGACGGCCGGGGTGTTAAGCATATCCCAGTTTAGGTCAACTAACAGTACGAACTCTGAAGATAGATGGGGGGGGGCAATCAAGTCACATGGTGTCCAGGGCACAGCTGGGGGCTGAAGGGGGTCTACAACAAGTGGCAACGGTGAGATGTATACTACTACCCCAAATAAAGCCAGTAACCCCCCCACAATGTTTACAACATTTATGACTAATGTATGGGAATTCCCATATTCATGTGGGAATATTTGAGTTGCGACACAGATACTAACGTTATGTAGCACACATTTCAAATGGTTGCTTGACTGACTTAAGTTGTGTAAGTTGAATCGAATTGCACTGAAAGTGACCTACCCATTTGATATGATTAGAGCTTAATCTACTGGTATTATTGATTCTCACATTCCCCTGTTTGACTCAGGCTGTGGGTCCCGTGGTGGGTGTGTGAGGCAGAGGGGAAGAGGGCATTTCCTGCTGTGGTGGTCTGTGTGACAAGTCTGGGCAC
Organism: Oncorhynchus kisutch; assembly: GCF_002021735.2. NCBI lineage: Eukaryota > Metazoa > Chordata > Actinopteri > Salmoniformes > Salmonidae > Oncorhynchus > Oncorhynchus kisutch. Next base: position 70,905,132 of record NC_034186.2, on the reverse strand, counting down.
AGCATGGTTTGCCTTGTACTCAAAACAGCAGAAAGCCCCTAGAATACACATGGGCTCTGGAGCGTGTGTGCGTGTGATTCTCTTAACTGCTTATTGTTCCCCCCTCTCTCCAGGCCTCACCCCTCTCCACCTAGCTGTACAGGGTGGAGACAGGGAGCTGGTCAGAATGCTGCTGGATGCTGGGGCGGACATCAATGCTATGGTCAGTCACCTTCCTCCCCCACCTAACTCTCCATCTCTCCCCTTAATGCTGGGCCATTTCAAATGGGCTTTGAGTTATTCTGGCATACTGAACCTACTGCATCATCCAATTACTCAATACCAGGTAATACTCATTAGATGAATTCCAGTTCCACTTTACAGAGTCCCCATTCTTCTCTCTCTAAGCAGGACATCAAGAGTGGCCACAGTCCTCTCATACAAGCAGTAGAGAACCACAATATGGACATGGTGCACTTCCTCATAGAGGTAAGTCTACGTGTGTTGTATGTGACTCAGCTGTTCTACTGAAGTCAGCTCATCTATATTTAAAATAGTCTGTAGGTTCTCCCCTGTTCCCCTTTTTAGGTTTCTATTTTCATTCTGGGAAAATTATTTGCAAGAAAAACATTAAGTGACTGTCTAGTTACACATCGTCAAAGACTGACCATGTTACTTATTTTTACCGCTTATATCTTCTCATCAATCTCCCTGCCCCCTCAGAATGACTGTAATGTGAATGGCCAGTCGTACAGTGGGAACACGGCCCTGCACAGTGCCTGTGGGCGAGGCCAGGTAGACACCGCCAGGCTGCTACTGAAGAACAGAGCCGACAGCAGTGTGAAGAACTACCACAATGACACCCCCGCGATGGTGGCCAAGAACAAGATGGTGAGGAGGGAGAAAATTAACACTGGATCTATGGAAGAGGGTCTTTTTTTTCTCTCCTCCGTTTCACGCTAATCAATAGCTTTACGGATGTGTAGGAGAATAAAAACTGAGGTTAGTAGGTTAAATTAACAATAGTGTGGACATAGGACTGAACTAATCCTTGTGGGTGCTTCCCTCTAGTGGCTGTACCTAATAAATGTCTTATCAGCGGCAAAGTAACAAAAACTGACAATGACAAATCATACCAACAATAAAACACACAAATAATCTAAGGAATGCTATCACTCAGTAGCAGGCCCCACAGATGCAGTGAACTCACTAGTTGTCATTGCAGGCCTGTTAATGTGTGTCCTCTCAGGTAACCTAACCCTTTAGATCTCTGTCCTCAGGTAACAGATGTACTACGAGGGAAGGGCTCCAGAAACCAGCAGCCCAAAGCTCAGCAGTGTATACCAGCCTCACCACACAGGAGCACACCCCACTCACAGAACAGAGGTAATGGTGAGACGAGTACACTTATGTGCATCATGCATTCGGGCACACAGTAAACTCATTACACCCCTCTGTCCCCAGGTTCCCCCCCATCTCCCAGCCTAGGTCTTTCACCAATGGCCACTCCCACAGTTTCGCCTCTTCACCACAGCGCATCCCATTCCCCCAGGGCACCTCCCACTCCCTCTCCTCACAGCCAATCAGCAGAGAGCCTGTCAGGCCGCCAGTCTCCAATGAAGATCCAGGAGAGCGAGCAGCTGCCGGTGAGGCTCGACTCCGACAGGATGACTGCAGTGGACATCAGCCTGACCCAGAGAAGGACCTACAGCTACCCTCCAGCAGTGCACCACCAGTCCCCCATCACTGATGCTCAAATAGGACATTTACTAGCCTACTACTCCCCTGGAGTCCAGAGACCTCTTTATCCAGAGCCTCCCTTTATCCTCCTCCACACAAACATCTCTTACCCAGCCACTGCCTCCCAAATGACCCCTGGCCAATCCCGGCCCTCCAGTGACCAATCAGATGTCTCCATCACGAGCGTCAGCATGGGCAAAGGTAACGGTTGACAAAGAGGTGCGCTTTCAGTGTCCCTGCTGAATTATTGGTTGGTGGCCAGAAGGACTTGAGATTAAAACGAGGAACAGTTTATTTACTACTGTTGGACTATAGAGCTTATGCTGGTATGATTATGTTCCTCTAGCGCTCAGCTGGATGCATATGGATTTGTAAAGGGACTAATGCAATGAAACCTACACTGGAAGAATGAACGTTATTGCAGTTTCCTGAATATACTGCATTCAGAACTGTTATCACCGTGTGTGTGTGTGATGGGCTGTGTGGAAACTGGAGCTCCACCAGGTCTTGAATGTTGCTACCTTACTTGAAACTCATTTTTCAGGCTCACAGTTGTTTACTTTGAATAATTGATAAGTCCAAGAATAAATATTTTTCTACATTAAGTTATTTTCCTATGCACTGCTATTTGTTCTCATGCATAGCACCACACGGACACATGCACAACCTTAATGGTCGTTAACGTCATCAAAAGCCAAAAATACAAAAGTAGTTTATTTATGATTCTAAATACATTTCATCACGGTCTGGTGAAAACCTCAACTCCATTTCTGCCAATGTTTGTTACATGTATCAAAAGCAGTAACTGCACTCAGTGTACTCTGAACATTTCATGATTCTAGGACCAAGATAATGTATTCAAAATGCTTCTGAAATTTGGTAAAAATATAGCTTTTTCCCATTCCTAAATAATGTATTGACTGTAAGGAAATACACTTGTGCTACAATATGTAGGCCTGGCTCCTTGGTATAGAGTAACTCTCTGCCCCACAATTCACAGTATAGGAGAGTCTCTGAATCCAGTAGATACATACATGACAAGTGCTGGTCCAAGCACAACCCAGTGTGTCGGAGGCGGCTGGAGATCTAGCCAACGGTGACGTTGAAGCCACACTGGAACGTGTTCTTCTTTTGGTTAAGGAAGGCTCCCAGGGCCAAGGAGAGAGGCAGGGGCAGCAGCTTCTTCTCCAGGACCGCCCCCACCACCCAGTTACTGTCTACCGAACCTGGAGACAGGGATGGAGGGGAGGGACTGATCAGGAAATAATTCAGACCTGGGACAGCAGGTGGATAAACTCTGGCCAATCTATGACATTAAATGGATCAATTAATCCTAGAGGTCTGACTGAATAGCTGTGCTGTCGAGGGACAGACAGCTTACCTTTAAAGAGCAGGTTGGCTTTAGGGAGGTCCAGCTGGTACCCAAACGATACTGCGGTCTCCTGCGTCCGCATGCTGCCCTCAAACTCCACCCCCAGCTGCAGCTGCGTTGGTAGAACGACAACAAGATGGTCTCACAAACAGACCTAGCACTGTGGTGCTACATAGCCTCAAGTATTTCATTGGGCTAACACCTCCATGGTCAAACTTTCCACTAAGCACAACTCATAGGAGAGGGATGGTACTGTGCCTATAGTCATGGTCGAGAGATGGTAGGCTACCAGTGGATTCCCAACTATTTTGCACAGTGATCCACACTAAAGCTTGAGGAGTTTTGTGGTCTAGACTGGGGGCAAGGTAGAGGTGATAGCTTCGTTTGGGTACCTGGTCATTGGCTCTGTGGTAGTATGTTGCATGAGCACCAGCACCCCCTAGAGTCAATGTGGCAACATAATTATTGCCTGGAGGAAAAACAAGAAGAATAATCAATCTCAGTGACCTGACCAGTAAAAAACTCCTGGCTCTAACAGAAGGTAATGCAGGTCAGAGTGGGTCTCACCTGTGTATCTGCCCATTAGGGAGGTGACTGCTCCCTCCTCTCCAGGCCTCCGGTGGTAAACCAGCTCTCCTCCAAATGCCAGGGCTGGACTGATGGACTGGAGGTAGTGAGCCACGATAATACCTGAGGACAGCAACATCAGACGTTACAGTAGAGCACAAGAATAAAAGGACTCATGTCTGAATAATAACCAGCCTGTTCACTCTGTAGACAGAGGCCATCAAAAGTGTGATCAAAAGGCTGGTTAACAAGAACATTATTGCTGTAAGTGATGAAGCTTCCACACAAATGTGCTTGTAGGAGAGATGGGTCGTTTTGCAGCATCATGGACCACCAGTGAAATCTTTGATGATGAGAAAACAATCCTACCAGAGCCGAGGAGGACGTCTGGGTTGCCCAGGGTAACAGCAGAAGTGAAGTCGTCACCGCGGTACTCCAGGTCACACTGCCAGTTCACAAACTTGTGCTGCTGAGTCTGTTGAAATAACAAACACATTATTGGAAATACACAGATTAATAAACAGTAAGTTGAATATATACTACCGTTCAAAAGTTCGGGGTCACTTAGAAATGTCCTTGTTTTTTAAAATAAATAATTGTCCATGAAAATAACATAAAATTGATCAGAAATACAGTGTAGACATTGTTAATGTTGTAAATGACTAGTGTAGCTGGAAATAGCTGATATTTAATGGAATATCTACGTAGGCGTATAGAGACCAATTATGAGCAACCATCACTCCTGTGTTCCAATGGCACGTTGTGTTAGCTAATCCATGTTTATCATTTTAAAATGCTTTCCAATTATGTTAGCACAGCTGAAAACTTGTCCTGATTAAAGATGCAATAAAACTGGCCTTTAGACTAGTTGAGTATCTGGAGCATTAGCATTTGTGGCTTCGATTACAGGCTTAAAATGGCTAGAAATAAAGCACTTTCTTCTGAAACTCGTCCATGTATTCTTGTTCTGAGAACCTAAGGCTATTCCATGTGAGAAATTGCCAAGAAACTGAAGATCTCGTACAATGTTGTGTACTACTCTCACAAACTGTCTCTAACCAGAATAGAAAGAGTGAGAGGCCCTAGTGCACAACTGAGCAAGAGGACAAGTACACTAGTGTCTATTTGCGGGTACAATTTAATGAAGCTGCCAGTTGAGGACTTGTGAGGCTTGTCTGTTTCTCAAACTAGACACTAATGTACTTGTCCTCTTGCTCAGTGCTAACAACTGCAAAAGGGTTTTCTAATGATCAATTAGCCTTTTAAAATGATAAACTTGGATTAGCTAACAATGTGTCGGTTGCTGATAATGGGCCTCTGTACGCCTATGTAGATATTCCATAATTTTTTTTAAATATCAGCTGCTTCCAGCTACAAGTCATTTACAACATTAACAATGTCTACAATGTATTTCTGATCAATTTCATGTTATTTTAAGGGACAAAACATTTGCATTTCTAAGTGACCCCAAACTTTTGAATAGTAGTGTACATAAACTTCCTGATCCTGGTGTGGCCTTCACATTGACGTACCTGGATGGCTATTTTGGAGCGCACGGCACTGGTGAGCTGGTGGATAACCTGGGCGTTCAGACTGGCGGTGTTGTCCATGTCTCCCACCATGACTGGGAAGGACTGGGGGGGGGGGGGGGTTCAACACATGAAACAACAATATTATTAGGGTATAATAATATGAGGGTAAAGTGGCTGAGAGACGATTTCCAGACCAGACAAGTGACAGTTAGTTTACCTCAGCAGGTCCTGTCTGTTGAGTGCCCACGTAGGTGGCACCAAACCGGTAGCCAGATTCAGCCAAGGTGCTGAGAGTAACTGTATGACTGACCTGTAGAACAGATACAGCAGACATCCAATAAAGTGGCAAACAATAGAGTATTCTGATCCATATGAAATAGGACAATCACCACCTTGAGCTTTATAGCCTTGAGGGTTAGATCGTTCCTTTTCATTTTATAATAGCTGCAACAGAATGCATAATAACACTGGCTTTAACTTACTGGCTGCATCTAGAATATATATTCCTCTAGCTCCACAACTGACCTGGAAGTGATTACTCAGGCCCTTATTGACCACCAGTCGCACTCCTTCCATCTGGATGGGGAACACCTCTGAAATGGCATTAGAACCACAGAGATAGTTAGAGGACCCAACTTTGTATCGGTCCCATTATGGCATCTGTGAGCGCAAAGTCGCCGCCATTGAGGCCAACTCCATTTGGAAGTAGTTAATTTTCATATTCTACTAACTCTGAGTTGGTAAACAAACTGAAAGGGTGCAATCTGCCACATGGAGTGAGTTATTTGAACAGGTATAAAAGAAAGGTTGGCGATATACTGACACCTGCAGTTAAGGAATGTTTGCTCACATGTATAATTCATTGGCTAATCCCTCCTGATGACCTGGAAGGAATTATGTGATCCTTCTTTTACAAATAGCAAGTCCCACCCAGTTGATTTCAAAATGGTTTTAGTCTTCAATGGTGCTGCCCTTGCTAAAACTGGCTTTTGGGCACTAGAGTAGTCCAAGTCTATGGTCAGAACAGAAACTGTTCAATGCAAACACAATCTAAAATATGGGACCAACATTTTTGGGATTCTGAGGAAAAACACACCTCTCAAACGATAGAGCAGAAAATCTGCCATGTCATTGCCCGGCCTATTCGAACAGGAAGGATGCACCTGTACAACTCTGATGACATACCGCATGACAAAGATCCTTACCTTTGCACTTGCGATGACACTCCTCATAGGTACCAGGGTTGGGGAGGGGGCTCCCCGTCTCACCTGCTGGCTGTCCGGGGAAAGAGGGGGGAGGGACGGAGGGCATGGAGAACCCTGGAGGGACTGACACCAACCCAGGGGCCCCCTGGACAACACCACTGCCTGGGGCAGGGGGGGGAGCGGGGGAGCTGGCAGCCAACACACTGCCCATGCTGAAGCAGAATGAGAGACAACGAGAGAGATGGGATGAGATACTTGATGTTATGTAAATAGTTACTAGCTAGTGGCTAGTTAACCAACTCTATGCATTAACTGGGACAAAGACTAGCACAGCTAGGTCAAGGCCAAAGGGTATTTAAGCCATAAACGTAACGTTAGCTGGATAGCATATGCCCACCCATACCAACCACAGTGGCCTTTCTTTTTGGCCTCAAGTAACCATCTGTCTTATGCAACCATACCAAACGTAAGATACTGTATCATTCTTAATGAAGTGTCTCGGATTTACGTACAGAAAATTACGAAATGCTCTGAGATCTGGTCGACTTGACTGACAGTCACTGATTGAGCTAAAGTTAGCTTGCTAATGTTCCTAGCGATAACAATTGCAGCACTGCACATGCCTCAGACAAAACTGTAACACCATCAACTTTCTGTAATAAAGACATGTTTTACAGTTGACCGTTTCATGCAACTATCCTTCAAATGTGTTAGCGAGCTACTCACGTTGACTGTTCGTGCGTGTTCAGCGGTAATTCAAGCTACGCACCGGCAAAATTCCACAACTTTCCGGTGCACATTTAGGCCCGCCCACCGCACCCAAAAACCACATGGATTGGGTAGTGTACCTACAAAATCAACTACCATTGGCCAGCATATCCAACTACTAGGAATCCCCTAAATATTGCGTGATGTGCTGGGTTGATAACCTAGTCAGAACTCTGAAATGACTGAGTTGCTATCTAGTTAAACACTAAATCGTTGAACCACAGAGGTATGGGTTGAATGCAACACGTGTATAACTACAGCCATTTAGCAAGTCCAACATTTACGAGTTTCCTACTTCTGATTAGCACCTGAATACGACATTAAAAGGCGTATTTTGCGCCTTCCAATCGGTTGCGTCATTCAATCCCACGAGGTAAGACATTCCAAGGGTAATCTACATGTAGCATGTACAGGACCAGGCAAAAGTTTGGACACCTACTCATTCCAGGGTTTTATTTTCTACATTGTAGAATAGTGAAGACATCAAAAATATGAATGAACAAATATGGAATCATGTAGTAACAGTGTTAAATCAAAATATATTTTATTTTTGAGATTCTTCAAAGTAGCCACCATTTGCCTTGACAGCTTTAATACACATTTGGCATTCTCTCAACCAGCTTCTTGAGGTAGACACCTGGAATGCATTTCAATTAACAGGCGTGCCTTTGAAAGTTGATTAGTGGAATTTCTTTCCTTCTTAATGCATTTGAGCCAATCAGTTGTGTTGTGACAAGGTAGAGGTGGTATACAGAAGTGCCCTATTTGGTAAAAGACCAAGTCCATATAATGGCAGAGCAGTTCAAATAAGCAAAGAGAAACGATAGTCCATTGTTTCTTCAAGTGCAATCGCAAAACCCATCAAGCACTATGATGAAACTGTCTCTGAGGATCGCCACAGGAAAGGAAGACCGAGAGTTACATCCGCTGCAGAGGATAAAATTTGTTAGTTACCAGCCTCAGAAATCAGAAATGAACTGCACCTCAGATTGCAGCCCAAATAAATTAAAGACATTAACTGCTTAGAGTGGACTGTGCAAATCAGGCCTTCATGGACAAATTGTTGCAAAGAAACCACTTAAGGACACCAATAATAGAGACTTGCTTGGGCCAAGAAATACGAGCAATGGACATTAGACCAGTGGAAATCCGTCCTTTGGTCTGATTTGCGATTTTTGGTTCCAACCAGTGTCTTTGTAAGAACGGTTGATATCCGCATGTGTGGTTCTCACAGTGAAGCATGGTGGTGGTGTGATGGTGCTTTGCGGGTGACAATGATTTAAAATTCAAGGCACAGTTAACCAGCATGGCTACCACAGCATTCTGCAGCTATACGCCATCACATCTGATTTGCGCTTAGGACTACAATTTGTTTTTCAACAGGAGAATGACCACACACCTCCAGGCTGTGTAAGGGCTATTTGACCAAGAAGAAAAGTGATGGAGTGCTGCATCAGATGACCTAGCCTCCACAATCACCTGACCTCAACCCAATTGAAATTATTTGGGATGAGATTGACCGCAGAGTGAAGGAAAAGCAGCCAACAAGTGATCAGCATATGTGGGAACTCCTTCAAGACTACCTCATTAAGCTGGTTGAGAGAATGCCAAGAGTGTACAAAGCAGTCAAGGCAAAGGGTGGCTACTTTGAAGAATCTAAAATATATTTAGCTTTGTTTAACACTTTTCTGGTTACTACATGATTCTGTGTTACTTCATAGTTGTCTTCACTATTATTCTACAATGTAGAAAAGGTGAGTAGGTGTCCGACCTTGACTGGTACTGTATATTATGGTATCTTAAAACGTTTTCCCGATTTATCATTAACACCAAATCTGACCTAGCAAATTGAATGCATACATATAGCTAGTTTCATGACAGGCCTACGCCAAATGGGTTATGCATACTTCCCACAATGTTAGCTGACCACTGATACAATGTAACTTGTCAAAAATACATGCACATAACGTTCAGTGTGATGAACCAATACACATGAAAACTTAAGACACAGGGACGGAGAATCAGCAGGCCTTTATTTGATTCCTTCAGGTGCTGGCATTGACACAATTGGCTGTAGAATAAACTTTGCTTAGCCATCCTCCTACCACTTCACAGCTCAGCAGGTGACCTCTGCCAACACAAGACAACTACAACAGGAGCATTACTCAAACCAAATGAGTTGGATAGAAATAAATTCAAATCAACAAGTCTACCATAGTCTTCTTATAGTTGGCCCTGGAGTACCCCTGGCAAATACTGCTTCACTTACCCAATTTATAGCCTCCTCCCAAAGCTATTGCTCATCGCTGTGGGCGGCTGGTGTGCTGAGATTAACCAATTAATAATGTTTAACACAGACACTTGACAATGCTCAAATCATAAGTCCCATTTCAGTGCTCAAGTGCCTCAATTGAGGATAATTGACAACGGAATAAGTTAAATAAACTCCAGCATTTACAGGGATACTCCAGAGCCAAATGTGGGGAAACAGTGCTCAGTATTGCAGGCTTACAGTACATGCATTACAATGGTCCCTGTTCTGTTCTGCTGGTGCTACACTCAATGCAGAGGCCAGCCCTCTGCTACATCTCTAATGTTGAAGATTGTAGGATCTGTTAGGGTTGTCGCTATTAGACAAGATTGTATTTGGCAATATTTTTTCCTTTTAAAAGTAGAACTGTACTTTGGCCAATGAGAGTACTGCCAATCTTCCCTCAACACAACCATTGCTCTGTCAGACTACCCAATATAGCTGTACGAAAGAGGAAAAATACATTGCATAACAATTGAGAAAATGACTGAAATGCTGCGATTCCTCAATGACAATTGTCAGTATTGTAACAAATCACTTCTTGTGTTAGAGATTAGGGCCCCCCCCACCCTGTGTGACCATTCCTGCTTACTGGCAAGCTACGGATAGATCAAGGGTCAGGTTTTCATCCCTAAATCCTAATATTAACCAATAGGAGGGGTTTGCAAAATTGACCGTAGATCATTTTTCAACTACTCCACATTAAAAACACAGAGGGGAGTTCTGGGAAGCTGAGAAAACAAGCACTGACTTGGTGAGAGCTAAAGAACACATTACCAGAGAAGCTCTTTTTGGAACCGAACTTTCAAGCTACTTTCTGGAGCTCTGGTTCACACACAGATTATTACAGATGTACAGTATAAACACTGAGCGGAGGTTAGATTAAGGCACGCGAGTGAGTTAAGAGGAAGAATGTGAGAGGAACAGAAGAGTCAGGGAGCGATAGAATAAGATGACTGGCTTCAGCATGTGTAATTATTTTTGTGTGTGTGGGGGGGGGGGGGGTCGGTGCATCTAAATAAAATGTTTACCCTGTTGATACAGGCTCTTATCAGTGTCAGGTTCTACTGCCATCATCTCCTTGTCTAAGGGATCTGTTGCCCACAGGGTTACGGGTCTGTCTGGTGCTATAGCCTAAGGAAGCTGTAAAATGCGAACCAAATAAACAATAAGTCAACACTCATCATTGGACTCATCCATGTGCGTCTGACAAAAACTATTCATGGAGGTGCCTTTCATGTACGACTGTAAAGTCACATTAGCATGAACACTTAAAAACAAAGAAACTTTTAAAATGTAGTTCTATTCGTATTTCCACCATATAGCACCGTGATAGCTTTCCCCAAACAGCCGTTAAAGCAGAGGGGGTCCTTTTGGTTTTGAGTAAATCCATAGTCCCCTATCAACATGTTCAGCTTTGGTTTGGTTTCCTCGACAGTCATTTGCTCAGAAATAAGTCTATAGGAAGTGAACCTGACAAGCGAGGAGGGCCTTTTCAACAGGAAATGATGAAATGTGACTGTATAAGAAGCCACCAGTGATACACTGACCATACAGAAAAACGGCAGACTTAGAAAATTATTGACCGTTGACAAGTTGGGTACATATCATGTTGGTTAAAAAACAGATGTAATCTGTACCAAAACAAACTGACCACTGCTGTAAACATTATCCCCCCCCCCAAAAAAATGGAAGATGCATCCTGTAGAATTTTTTATATTCAGTCAAACTAATCTGAATGTCTGTGGGCAGCAGGGGATGGTGTGATGAATGCCAGACGCCTCTTGTTCTCCTGGAAAAGAGACAAGGCTCCAGTTAGGAACTAATGTAATCAAATTGCAAAAGCAGAAGTAAAGCCAATTCAACAATCCTATCCACCGAGAATCTTTTATCAAGAGCTAGGCTGAACATGAGTAAACCATTTTTCAGTTCAGGCCCCAATGCCCATATGTATTTTGTTTTATGACCACTGACCAGCAAGGAGTCAAAGGACTCAGATGAAATAAACAAAAGGTGAAATAACTACCCAGTCATTTCTATGAGTAGTGGGAGACTTCTGCATAAGTGGACAAACCTTACCGTTTATGCTGCACTTAACTCGCCGTCCTTGCCTCTGATCTCGTCTTCGGTGTCTGGTTCGGCAGAGTGGAACTCTGCCACGTACAGGCCCTTGTCGATGCTGCCGGGGATGGGCTTAATGTCGGTCACCAGCTGGTCCTCAATGGACTTCAGGTTGAAGCGGTCCTCAGAGGTGATCAGGTTTATGGCCAGACCCAGGTGACCGAACCTCCCTGGAAAAGGTGTTAAAATAAGCAACAGGCTTACATTTGATGCTTTATTTACCCAGGAGATGAGCAGATGGTAGCTGGAGGACATGTGGCCCGAGGTCTGATTTGACAGCGTGATGAAAATACAGTGTATGGTCTCACCTGATCTGCCGATGCGATGCAAGTACGTCTCAGCATTCTTGGGGAAGTCAAAGTTGATCACTACGTTCACTGCTTGAATGTCAATTCCCCTGGTGAACAGATCTAAGCAGAGATGCAAGAGAATAATTTAAGTCTATCGGTTATCTTTTTTTTATTTTATCAACCAAGCAATCATTCAACTCAAGGATAAAATACGTTACCTGTGCAGACCAAGTTCCTGCAGAGTCCGTTTCTGAAGTCATGGAAGACACGGTTTCTGTACTCCTGTTTTAAAGGCAAAACCAGTGCAAGGGTTTGCAAAACATGGCTACACACGGTCTAATGAGAAGGTAGTCCATGCGGTCTACATCTAAAGTGCAAGTGGCTGGGCCGGCTGAGCTGACCTGCATCATCTTGGCGTGGATGTAGAAGCAGGAGTAGCCCAGCTGGGTTATCTTCTTGGCCAGCAGCTCAACCCGCTGGGTGGAGTTACAGAAGATGATGGACTGGTTGATCTGGAGCTGTTGGAGAACAAAAGACATTGATGAGACAATGTACTCATTATGAATGGATGACCGAAACATGGCTTCCTGCTCGACCATTAGCCAATATCTCTACGACTGAAACAAGTTGAGCTTTTCTGACTGCGTATGTAAAGGACCAGTTACAGAACACAAGTTTCCAACCCACCTCAAGAGTTGTTTTGCTAGATAGCCTGAGGCGAAATCTCTGGGAGCTAAGGCTCCTTCAAGGTTACTCATCAAGCAGGTACAGTGCATTCGTAAAGTATTCAGACCCCCTTTAATTTTTCCATATTTTGTTACATTACAGCCTTATTCTAAAATTGATTAGCCACCCGCCCCTCAATCTACACCAACACCCCATGATGACAAAGCAAAAACAGGTTTAGAAAAGAACCATTTTTTTTGTAAGTAAGAACCAGTTTTTGAATCACAACTATTCAGACCCTTTACTCAGTACTTTGTTGAAGCACCTTTGGCACCAATTACAGCCACGAGTAGGACACTACAAGCTTGGCACAAATGTATTTGGGTAAGTTTCTTCCATTCTTCTCTGCAGATCCACTCAAAAGTTCTGTCATGTTGGATGAAGACTGCCGCTAGACAGCTATTTTTTGGTCTCTCCAGAGATGTTCGATCACGGTCAAGTCCGAGCTCTGGCTGGGCAACTCAAGGACATTGAGACTTGTCCCAAAGCCACTCCCGCGTTGCCTGGCTGTGTTCTCAGGGTCATTGTCCTCTTGGAATGTTAACTTGCTCCAGAGCACTCAGGACCTCAGACTGGGGTGAAGGTTTTCAATTAGGATCTCTGTTCATCTTTCCCTCAATCCTGATTAGTCTCCCAGTCCCTGCCGCTGAAAAACATCCCCACAGCATGGTACTGCCACCACCATGCGTAACTGTAGGAATGGTGGCGGGTTTACTCCAGACGTGACACTTGGCATTCAGGACAAATAGTTCAATCAGACCAGAGAATCTGGTTTCTCATGGTCTGAGATTCCTTTAGGTGCATTTTGTCAAACTCCAAGTGAGCTGTCATGTGCCTTTCACGGAGGAGTGGCATCCACCTGGCTACTACCATAAAGGCCCGATTTCTGGAGTGCTGCAGAGATTTTCCTTCTGAAAGGTTCTCCTATCTCCACAGAGGAACTCTGGAGCTCTGTCAGATGGACCATTGGGTTCCTGGTCACCTCCCTGACCAAGAGCATTCACCCCCAATTGCTCAGTATGGCCAGCTCTTAAATCAAATTGTATTGTTCACATACACATGGTTAGCAGATGTTAATGCGAGTGTAGTGAAATGCTTGTGCTTCTAGTTCCGACCAATCAGTAATATCTAACAAGTAATCTAACAATTTCACAACAACTACCTTATACAAACAAGTGTAAATGAAAGAATAAGAATATGTACATTTAAATATATGGATGAGCGATGGCCATGACGCAGTAGATTGTTTAGAGTACAGTATATACATATATGAGTAATGTAGGGTATGTAAACAAAGTGGCATTGTTTAAAGTGACTAGTGATAGATTCATTATATTCAATTTTTAATTATTAAAGTGGCTAGAGATTTGAGTCATGTTGGCAGCAGCCACTCAATGTTAGTGGTGGCTGTTTAACTTCTTATGGCTGGGGGGGCAGTAGTGAGTAGCTTGGATGAATAAGATGCCCAGAGTAAACTGCCTGCTGCTCAGGCCCAGAAGCTAAGATATGCATATTAAGAGTAGAAATGGATAGAAAACACTGAAGTTTCTAAAAACTGTTTGAATGATGTCTGAGTATAACATAACTCATATGGCAGGCAGAAACCTGAGAAAAATCCAACCAGGAAGTGGGAAATCTGAGGTTTGTAGGTCAAGTCTTTGCCTGTCCAATTTAGTGTAAAATGTGGTCTGATTGCACTTCCTATGGCTTCCACTAGATGTCAGTCTTTAGAACCTTGTTTCAGGCTTCTGTTGTGAAGGGGGAGCAAATAAGAGCTGTTTGACTAAGAGGTCTGGCAGAATGCCATGAGCTAAGTCATGCACGCGGCCGTGAGAGTGAGCTGCTTTCCTTTTCATTTCTAAAGACAAAGGAATTGTCCAGTTGGAATATTATTGAGATTTTAAAAAACGTACTAAAGATTGATTCTATACATCGTTTGACATGTTTCTATGAACTGTAATGGAACTTTGACATTGTCTGGATTAAGTGCCTGCGCCTTGTGAAATTGGATTTGTTAACTAAACGCTAACAGAAAGTTGGACATAAATTATGGACTTTATCGAACAAAACAAACATTTGTGGAACTGGGCGTCCTGGGAGTGTATTCCGTTGAAGATCAAAGGTAAGTGAATATTTATAATGCTATTTCTGACTTCTGTTGACTCCACAACATGGTGGGTGTCTGTGGCTTGTTTTGGTGCCTGAGCGCTGTACTCCGATTATTGCATGGTGTGCTTTTTCCGTAACGCTTTTATGAAATCTGACACAGCTGTTGCATTAAGGAGAAGTATATCTTTAATTCCATGCATAACACTTGTATTTTCATCAATATATGTTGAGTTTTTCTGTAAATTGACGTGGATCTCTGCAAAATCACCGGATGTTTTGGAAGCAAAATATTAGTGAACATGCCATGTAAACAGATTTTTGGATATAAATATGAACTTTATCAAACAAAACATAAATGTATTGTGTAACATCAAGTCCTATGAGTGTCTTCTGATGAAGAGCAAAGGTTAGTGATTAATTCTCTCTATTTCTGCTTTTTGGGACTCCTCTTTGGCTGGAAAAATTGCGTTTCTGTGACTAGGTGCTGACCTAACATAATCGCATGGTATGCTTTTGTCGTAAAGCCTTTTTGAAATCGGACACTCTGGTCGGATTAAGTTTTTAAAAAATGTATGTTTGAGGAATTTTAATTATGAGATGTGTTTGAATTTGGCGCCCTGCACTTTCACTGGCTGTTGTCAAATCAATCCCATTAACAGGATTTCAGCCGTAAGAAGTTAACAGTGATGGCCTTGAGATGGACCGAGAAGCTGTTTTTCAGTCTAAGCTTTGATGCACTGACCTCGCCTTCTGGATGATAGCGGGGTGAACAGGCAGTGGCTCAGGTGGTGGTTGTCCTTGATGATCTTTTGGCCTTCCTGTGACATCTGGTGGTGTAGGTGTCCTAGAGAGCAGGTAGTTTGCCCCCGGTGTTGCGTTGTGCAGACCGCACTACCCTGTGGAGAGCTTTACGGTTGTGGTCGGTGCAGTTGCCGTACCAGGCGGTGATACTGCCCGACAGGATGCTCTCGATTGTGAGTCTGTAGAAGTTTGAGTGCTTTTGGTGACGAGCCATATTTCTTTAGCCTCCTGAGGTTGAAGAGGCACTGTTGCGCATTCTTCCCCACACTGCCTGTGTGGACCATTTCAGTTTGTCCGAGGAACTTAAACTTTCCACCTTCTCCACTACTGTCCCGTTGATGTGGATGGATGGGGGGGGGGGGGGGGGGGTGCTCCCTCCGCTGTTTCCTGAAGTCCAAGATCATCTTTTTTTAGTTGGCATTGAGGTTATTTTCCTGACACCACACTCAGAGGGCCTTCACCCCCTCCCTGTAGGCCATCTTGTCATTGTAGGTAATCAAGCCTACCACTGTAGTGTCATCTGCAAACTTGATTATTGAGTTGGAGTCGTGCATGGCCACGCAGTCATGGGTGAACAGGGAGTACAGGAGAGGGCTCAGAACACTCGTGGTGCCCCAGTGTTGCGGATCAGTGGGGTGGAGATGTTTCCCATCCTCACCACCTGGGGGCAGCCCGTCAGAAAGTCCAGGACCCAGTTGCACAGGATGGGGTCGAGACACAGGGTCCCGAGCTTACTGACGAGTACTATGGTGTTAAATGCTGAGCTGTAATAGGTGAACAGCATTCTTACATAGTTATTCCTCTTGTCCAGACGGGTTAGGGCAGTGTGATTGCATCATCTGTGGACCTATTGGGCCAGTAAGCAAATTGGAGTGGGTCTAGGGTGTCAGGTGATATGATCCTTGACTAGTCTCTCAAAGCACTTCATGATGACATGAGTGCTACGGGGCGATGTTCATTTAGCTTTCTTGGGAACAGGAACAATGGTAGCCCTCTTGAAGCATGTGGGAACAGCAGACTGGGATAGAGATTGATTGAATATGTCCATAAACACACCAGCCAGCTGGTATGCACATGCTCTGAGGACGCAAAGGAATGGAAGACTGTAGGAGGAGTCTTCCATTTAAGAATGATGGCGGCCACTGTTCTTGGGGACCTTCAATGCTGTAGACATTTTTTGGTACCCTTCCCCAGATCTGTGTCTTGACACAATCCTGGATCGGAACTCTGATAATTCCTTTGACTTCATGGCTTGGTTTTTGATCTGTCATGCACTGTCAACTGTGGAAGCGTATCTAGATAGGTGTGCCTTTCCAATTCATGTTCAATCAATTGAATTTACAACAGGTGGCCTCCAAGTTGTAGAATCATCAAGGATGATCAATGGAAACATGATGCACCTGAGCTCAATTTCAAGTCTCTGAACACTTATGTAAATACGGTGTTTATTTTAATTTACTTGCTAAAGTGTATAAAAACCTATTTTCACTTTTCCATTATGGGGTATTGTGTGTAGATTGATGAGGGGGAAAAAATAATTCAAAACATTTTAGAATAAGGCTGTAATGTAACAGAATGTGGAGAAAGTCAAGGGGTCTGAATACTTATCGAATGCACTGTACATAGCTCAACAAACTACCTCCACAGCTTTAGATAGACTCACCCTGGAGAAGAGGGTGTTGAGGCAGTGGACTTTCTGCCTCTCAGTGACGTAGGCATAGTACTGGGTGATGCCCTTCAGTGTCAGCTCATCCATCAGGTTGATCTCATAGGGCTTTGAAAGGTGCTTCGCCTAGAGACAGGGACAGGGGGAAAACATATCACAATTGAGTGTAAAGACAATTCAGTTGTCAACTTTTAATTCAGACTCCTTTCTCTCATTGAACCTCCATGCACATCTCCACCTCGGTCTATCCAACCACCCCCTTGGTCTCCCCCCGTTCGCTCACTCTGTAGCCCCCCAGTCATCAAGGCAAGTCCCCTCACCATGAACTTCTGCACACTGATGGGGAAGGTGGCAGAGTAGAGTAGGATCTGACGCCCCTTAGCCAGGAAGCTGATGATGTCTTCGATGAGGACCACAAAGTCCTGAGACAGCAGCTTGTCTGCCTGGAGAGGGAGAGTCAGGACACAAGGACATTTGTTAATAACCTCTCTGGGATATGTGGGACGCTAGCCTCCCACCTGGCCAAAAGCCAGTGAAAATGCAGAGCACCAAATTCAAATAAATTACTATAAAAATCTAACTTTCATGAAATCACACATGTAAGATACCAAATTAAAGCTACAGGTGTTGTGAATCCAGCCAACATGTCAGATTTTAAACAGGCTTTTCGGTAAAAGCAAACAATGCTATTATCTGAGGGGAGCACCTCCATAAACAAAGAGAGAAAACATATTTCAACCCTGCAGGCGCGACACAAAACGCAGAAATAAAAATATAAATCATGCCTTTGACGAGCTTCTTTTGTTGGCACTCCAACTGTCGTTCTGCCCCTGAACAGGGAGTTAACCCACTGTTCCTAGGCCGTCATTGAAAATAAGAATTTGTTCTTAACTGACTTGCCTAGTTAAATAAAAGGTTAAAAATTTAAATAAAATAAACATCACAAATGGTCCTTTTCTTTGATTAATTCTGTCCATATATATCCAAAATGTCAATCTATTTGGCACGTTTGATCCAGAAAAAAACACTGGTTCCAAACTTGCTCAACGTGGCTACAAAATGTCAATACTGTAAACATTGCCAAAACATTTCAAACATCTTTTGTAATACAACTTTAGGTATTTTTTAAAGTAAATAATCGATAAAATTGAAGACGGGATGATCTGTGTTCAATAAAGGAAGAAAACAAACTGAGGCTACCTTTCTGGTCACGCGCCTCTAACAGTACACTTGAAGTGACCCTCGTTTTGAACAGGGCTACTTCATTACACAAAGGAAAAACCTCAACCAATTTCTAAAGACTGGTGACATCCAGTGGAATCGGTAGAAACGGCAAGAAGGTCCCATAGAAATCTGGATTCCCAATGAAAACCCATTGAAAAGAGAGTGACCTCAACAACAAACAAACAAAACAAAAAATCTGAATGTTTTTTCCTCTGGGTATCACCTGCTACATAAGTTCTGTTATACTCCCAGACATGATTCAAGAGTTTTAGAAACAGTGTTTTCTATCCAAATTAATAATATCCATATCTTATGGCGATGAGTAGCAGGCAGTTGAATTTCATCCGGACGTGAAAATACTGCCCCCAGTCACCAAGAAGTTAATGACCCAATTGAGTGAATCCTCAGCACATGAACTATTTCAAACAGAGCAGGTGGCAAAGTGGGGCTATGTTCACTTGGCTTATTAAAACAATATTATTCCATTAGCAAAACAAAATGAGCAACTACGGATTCTTCCACAAAAAATACTTTCCAGATTTCGTAACATATGCTGCTTCAATAAAACCAGTTAAGCTCACCTCATCCATCACCATCATCTGGACTTTGTCCACTTTGGCCACGCCCTTCTTTATCAGGTCCAGGATCCTGCCCGGTGTGGCTATCACCACATGCACTGAGAGACAGGGGACAAGGAAGAGAAAAATCGCGAAAATTAACAGTAAGTACTGGGGATGTTCATATTTCCCTTTTAAGACTGGCTGTTACACATCTTGACAAATTGTCACCGATACAGGTACAATACGTTTTAGTTTGAAACGATTCAGTGCGATTAGAGGAACGTATCGATGCAATCCACTAACATTGTTGTATAAACACATTCATTTTCCATTCTAAATTCAAATCTGCTGCAGATGGAGCTCATGAGCTTGAAGTTTAACTAGGCAAGTCAGTTAAGAACAAATGTTCACCTTGTCAGGCTACCTGCCACCCCTGGGTATCTTGGAGCTGGATCTGTGTGTAAATGATGCATGTAGGCATCTGATCTGAGCCATAAGGAAAATCACCATCACCCACTAATGAATGTCATTTTTGCTGATTAAGTGTTAGAGCTAGTAATGTATAAATACTTAACAAAAATCTACCGTGACATAGCACAACTTTGGATTTCACCCGTCTCAATCGGACCGCTTAGACCCCTGAAACTTAACTCTAGACCTAGAAGCCAGATCCACAGCATTTTTCTGTTCATTCTAAATCAGGGACTGATTTAGACCTGCGCCACTAGGCGTGTGCGATTAATGATCAGGTAGAACAGAAAACCAACAGGCTCCGGACCTCGTAGGGTAAGAGTTGGTTTTGACCGTTTGGAAGTTGACGGACTCAGTGAGCTCGTTTTCTTCTCCAACTTCGACCATGTAGTACAGATAGAAAAAGTGATTGCCGTCTTCGTTATGAAATTATAAACTTTTACCATATATAGCTAAAAATGACAAATACAGATTGTTTTAAGCAAAACTACTGCTGATAGTGATCAAAATAAAATTGTATGCCCTGATCAGTATGTAGCCTACCCACCTTTTCAAAAGTGCATTTGATTTATTTATTTTTAAACTAGAAAAATTTAATTGGTTGTCACTCTATTAATAAAGGCTAATATTGCTCAAGCCATTTTACCAACATTTGAATGCTGAATGTGAGTCGCAAATATATCAGATCAGGAATAGGAATACCCATCGTTGGTCAGCGTGCGAAGCTGCACACAGGACGCAGAGTGACCAGTCTACTGATATTGACTGTCAGTCAAGTCAGTTCCAAATTTCTGCCTCGCTAAAGCTGCCCAGGTCAACTGTATGTGCTGTTATTGTGAAGTGGAAACATTTAGGAGCAATAATGGCTCAGCAACAAAGTGGTAGTGCTGAGGTGCATAAAAATAGTCTGTCCTCGTTCGCAACACTCATTGTGGAGTTCCAAAACTGCCTTGAAGCAACTTCAGCACAAGAGCTGTTTGTCGGGGAGCTTCATGAAATGGGTTTCCATGGCCGAGCAACCGCACACAAAGCCCAAGATCGCTTGGCATTGTGCATGGTGTCGGCCGGAGTGGGGTAAAACTCGCCACCACTGGATTCTGGAGCACTAGAAACGCATTCTCTGGAGTAATGAATCAAGCTTCACCGTCTGGCAGGCCAAAGGACAAATCTGGGTTTGGCAGATGCCAGTAGAATGCCAACTGCCCCAAGGGAGGACTAACTCCATATTAATGCCCATGATTTTGGAATGAGATGTTCGATGAGCAGGTGTCCACATACACTACATGACCAAAAGTATCTTAAACATTTGAATCGGGTACTGATCAAGTACAGTACATAAAGGCACAATGAGGATCTGCACAATGTGCTGTTGCGTAACACAGGTAAGTCTCTTGATCGACAGCCAAACTGGATTTAAAGTAACAAAGTTCACTGTCAGTCACGCAAGCAAACAATATCCATAATGCATGTAGAGATATAATCAGCTGCAATTCTTCACACATTGGATATGCCACTCTATAACCCCTTCGACAGCCCGCCCCCCGTGACTGAGTGGTAGTTACCAGTCTCGTCCAGGCGCATGATGTCGTCCCTCAGGTTGGTGCCTCCCGTGGTGGCCATGACCTTGACCCCACCCATGTGCTTGCTCACCTGGATGCTGATCTGGCTCACCTGCAGGGCCAACTCTCGTGTAGGAACCATCACCATGGCTGCAGAGATGAGGGAGAAATTAAGGATTATGCAGAGAAACAGGGTTTGGGGAATGAGGGACAAGAGAAAACAATCTCCACAAATCAATTGGAATAAATAACCTATAACTGGAGACCATTAAAAAGCTCAATTTCACTGACAGGTGATGAGCTCAGGCACTGGCTTAACTGAATGTAATTTATCCAACTCACTAAACTCAAGTGGCCTTGACATTATGAATCTGTGGCATGCTGTTCCCTTGTGGTCCAGCTCTATTAGAGCACACTGTGTGGGCGTTAGGTTTGTGACACTGGGTCTGTCCATATGTCAAGAGATTCCGTGTGCCACCAGGCGTACTGGACCGTTGTAATGGCCTCTCCATACACTGAATGTGTGCTTACTTGTGCATCAATCTAGTGAATTGTTCAGGCAACTACATAGGGGTGTTCACCAGTGATTACGCCACAATAGGCCAAATTAATTATAAAACATTAAGTGCAGATTTCAGACAGACTTCGTACCAAAATTGATTTAAACAAGCAAATGAGATTACATGGATTGATGTTGAAACGGTATTGAGTAGCATCTGGTGCAGTTCTCACCCTGTATGTGGTCCTTCTTCAGGTCTATCCTCTCCAAGAGAGGAATGAGGTAGGCTCCGCTTTTCCCGGTGCCGTTCTTAGCCCGGGCCAGGATGTCCCTTCCTGACAGAGCAATGGGGATGCTCTCCTCCTGGGGAGAGACAGACACAGGGTGGTGAGAGACAGTTCCACAAACATGAGCAAACACCAACACACATTCAACAGAATTCCAAAATAGTCATGGACAGAGCAGCAGAGGGAAGTCACCTGTACAGGAGATGGTTTCTCCCAGCCCATCTCAAAGATCCCCATCAGTAGCTCCCGCTTCAGGCAGTAGTCTTCGAACTCATTCCCCTTGGTCGATGTCACATCCTGGGGAAAGAGTAGATGTCAAGGTTGAAGCTGGGGTCATTATTGATTGATGGACTTGCTTTATTAAACTGTGAATGTATCACTAGGACTTACTGATGTTCTAAATCTGCAGTCCTTCTGTGGAAGCTGCAGGCACTTCTTCCAGTCATCGCCAAAACGGATGCCCCCACTGCCCTGGGGAATGTTGCCTCCCCTCTGGTGGTCATCTGGTTGTGGGGTAGTTGCCAGGGATCCTGGTGTTAGTCCAACTGGCTTGAGTGGTCCTCTAAACTGCCCGTTGGGCTTGTTCAGTCCCATTAACGATGTTGGGTTCTCCGTTCTTGCTGTAGACATGGCTTAGAGGTTTTCCTTCACAGTCTGTCAATTCCTTAGTCACTCACAGTGTAAAGCTAAACTTTCCCCCCACCCTTTCCAATGTTTCCTTAGATCTTGTTTATCCACTCACGGAACTATTGTCCTTGTGTTATTTAGTTCACAAAAAAAATAAAATCTTGTTTTCAGAATTTCTAATTTAAAGAATTTATGTATACTTATACGTACAGCCCTCTTGAAAAGAAGAGTCTGGCGTATGAAAATGGTATATTTACAAGACGACGCTCCCCAAAAAGGGAGAAATTAGCATTTATATGAATAAATAGATCATATATCCGCTCAAAAAACAAACCTTTGTGAAAGTGTTTCAGAATTCAAACAATAAAGTAAATTAACCTGAAGCAGTCTTATTCCTGGTGAAAATAGCTTTTTCTGAAGTCTCTTTTCGGTGTACAACAACCTGTAAAGTTTTTAATATTGTTTCTATGTTCAAAGACCTTTTCGCCGTTTTTCCTGGACTGGTCGTAAGTTTCTTTGTTAGTCTCAAGTGCTTTTAGTCTTTTACATTCAAACAGACCTGTACTGTCTTCTGATTCACATGGACTATTCCTATGTTTCTCTGAGTCTCTCAACTTGGTGTTTTTTGGTGTGTTATGAAGCAAAAAAATTGTGCGCTTGTCAACCACAAAAAATTGACTTACACAAAACACTGAGGGAAATAGTTCCAACCCTTTGTGCTGTTCACTTTGACAGTAACAATGTGTGTTCTGCTGTTGTGCTCTTCTTTTGCTGTGGTAGATGTGGAGCTGACACACTCAGACACATTTGCATTCAACTCCTGGTTACCTGCACGAAAGCAACAACACATCATAAGGACAAAAGCATCACAAATGAAAACTTGTGCCTGTGACGCTATTGACTGTAGCTAATACTAAACGGAAGTGGAGATTGGTTTCAATAATTTAAACATGTAAATTAATCTCAACTTCTAAACAAAACAACCACTAACTAGGACTACACATGAAATTATGTATATTTCCAGAACGTGAGCTAATCGAGTCTAACGTTATATTTGAGCATTTTAGTTTTAACGTGTAACTAGGGAACTGGACATATTAGCAAGGTGTTTAGCTAGCTAGTTAACGTGGTAAAAATGGTCGACATAAGAGTAGTTAGCTAACGTTAGTTACCAAGTGCAGCGATCTGGGGCTAAAGCAAAGCAGAAAAACTGCTTTAAAAAGATCCAAACATAAGTTACGAGTACACGTTATCTACGCACAAGTTGGCTGTGCTAAAACACTACGATAGCTAGCTAGGACTGAGTTCAACAAAATTGTTCAGTTAGCGCTGGGTGGTGATCAGTGTACTCATGAAACAATTAACAAATTGATAGCCGTATGAGCAGCCAACAGAGACCGACAATTGGTTTACCAGCAAACGTTAGATGGCTAACTAATGATTGGTAACCGTAGGCAAACTGTGCATGGATAATTATCTACATAGTGGCATTGAATGCCCGGTAAAGTAGATTAGCTAAGCTAACGTAGCTAGCTAGAGTTGTGTTAGTCAACTAACGTTAACTAGCTAGCTGTGACAACGTGTTAATCGAAGTTTTTGGGCTGAGATATTTTGACTGACAACTAGGAGGCTAGCAGTACGTTCACGACACATGTTCGAGCTGAGGCTAACGATTTAGATAAACAGTCGACAGATTTTAGAAAGTAAAATATGAAATAACTAGCTCGCACGTTTGCTTAGCAAACATTGCTGGTTAGCTAGCTATGGTAACTAACGTTAAGCGTAGGCTGACTGGTCGACTCTCCTTCAAACATGCTAGCATAGGCAGCCGAGTAGCGCCCATGCACTATCAGCTACTTCAAACAAATACAACACGTTACCTTAATGTTAATCGAACGTCTTCTCTCGTTAACTTAATTAAAGCAAATTTTCAAAGTATTATGAAACTGTTTGTGTTTCGTGAAACCCACCGACTTGTCTCTCTATTGTCTCTTCTTAAAAAAAACGACAATTCAACATGGCCGCGCGCTCGCCTTTAGCTGGTTGTCTCTTTCGCTTTCCTACTGGTTCGTCACTAGTTACCACAGCCACAAAGTTATAGGCCCCACCCATTTATACAATTTATCTTCTTAAAATGTGATTTTAACCTGATAGCTGTATGCCTAACCTTTAAAGGCAAATTCATTATTTTGTATGCATTTTTACAATATAACCCATTTTGACTTTGTAACTGTAGTAACTAATGGAACCCTTCGTCTGGCTGAACTACCCAATCAGCGTGTCCTGTTTCGAACTCAAATTGTTTAGAGATATCTAGGTTCTTGGGACGTACTTAACGTAGAAAGTTTGCTTGCTTTCCCGGGCGAAAAAGTTCGGTAGAGTTCGTGCACATAGCTATGTCGAGATTTTGTTCATTTTGGATTTCGGTGAGAGTTTTTTTCGGTTGTTCGGGCAAACGACATTTTTTTCTGGAGGCAAGCCGAAGTTCGGAGCCGATGTCTACGCCCCTTCGTCGGTGATTGGTCAACAGTAGGGATTATTAAATAAAGTCTTTGTTGTTATTCAACCAGAGACGACTCGTTTTTATGCACATTTTTTCATTGAGAAATACTGCACAAAAAAAATCTTAGTTAGATGTACAATTGCGCGGCTAAGATTTCTTCGGTAAAAACGTCAACATTAATGACATATTTATTGGGATATCTTCGATTAGTTCTGACTATTTTGAGGAAGTGTATATGGCTACCGCGTCGCAAAATGGACAAACAGTACTATGCTAGCACACTCGGTTCGGTTAGTCGCCAACAGAACTGAAGCATGCTGACGTATTTAACGCCTTTCCTAACCCTTTGCTTAACCATTTTACATTTCAACTTCAATGGGGTAGGGACGTCCAAGGATTCTGCACAGTACATACCATTCAACTCATGAAGTTAGGTAATACAAACACATATCACACTCTATGCAAGTAAAACGTAATTTAAAAAAACAAACATCACAAGTATAGGGTCATAACAAGGTGAACGAGTCCAAGCATCTTCTGACAGGTGGCTGTTTTCTTCAGGCCTGCGGCAGCCTTGTGTTCTCAGGAAACCAGTGGTATTCTCAGAACCTCAGATACCCAGGTGGGGCCCAGACAGGAGGAGTATGTATGAACTTAGGCGGTTTCCGCCTTCTGATAATGTCTGAAGGGCACAACACTCAAAACAGGTGTTAATACACACACAGGAGACCTTACAGTTTATCATAACCCAATTTATTAACCCTTTAAAAGGTATGAGGCCTTGGTTTAACCCTTTTCAGTGAGTAACTTCATAAAAGAGGGGAATAGTTGAGTACCTGTTGTCTAACTCAGTTTTAAAAAAATTTGTTTAACAAGTTCTCATTTACAACTGCGACCTGGCCAAGATAAAGCAAAGCAGTGCGACAAAAATAACAAGAGTTACACATGGGATTAACAATCCAGTCAAAACCACAATAGAATCATCTGTATACAGTGTGCGCGAATGAAAGAGGTAAGGCAATAAATTGGCCAATAATGACGAAGTAATTACAATTTAGTAATTTACACTGGAGTGATATTCAGTTGATGTCGGAAGTTTACATACACTTAGGTTGGAGTCATTAAAACTATTTTTTTCAACCACTCCACAAATTTCTTGTTAACTTCTTATGGCTGGGGGGCAGTATTGAGTAGCTTGGATGAATAAGGTGCCCAAAGTAAACGGCCTGCTCCTCAGTCTCAGTTGCTAATTAATGCATACTATTAATAGTATTGGATAGAAAACACTGAAGTTTCTAAAACAGTTTGAATGATATCTGCGAGTATAACAGAACTCATATGGCAGGCAAAAACCTGAGGAGAAATCAAAACAGGAAGTGAGAAATCTGAGGTTGGTATGTATTCAACACAGTTCCCATTGAAATCCCCTTGAGATATTAATGTTGCACTTCCTAGGGCTTCCACTAGATGTCAACCGTCTATAGAAATTTGAATGAGGCTTCTACTGTGTTGTGGGACTGAATTGTATCAGCATATCGATTGCGCAACCAGGGCTGGTAAAACCTTGGATCATTGCTATTCTAACTTCTGCGATGCATATAAGGCCCTCCCCCTCACTCCTTTCGGAAGGAGACAGAAGCTAAAACAAGAAGCTCCCACGCTGAGGTCTGTTCAACGCTGGTCCGACCAATCCGATTCCACGCTCCAAGACTGCTTCCATCACGTGGACTGGGCTATGTTTCGTATTGCGTCAGACAACAACATTGACGAATACGCTGATTCGGTGAGCGAGTTCATTAGAACGTGTGTTGAAGATGACGTTCCCATAGCAACGATTAAAACATTCCCAAACCAGAAACCGTGGATTGATGGCAGCATTCGCGTGAAACTGAAAGTGCGAACCACTGCTTTTAATCAGGGCAAGGTGACCGGAAACATCAAACAAGCTAAGCGTCAGTATAGAGACAAAGTAGAATCGCAATTCAACGGCTCAGACACAAGAGGTATGTGGCAGGGTCTACAGTCAATCACGGATTACAGAAAGAAAACCAGCCCAGTCACGGACCAGGATGCCTTGCTCCCAGGCAGACTAAATAACTTTTTTTGCCCGCTTTGAGGACAATACAGTGCCACTGACACGGCCCGCAACCAAAACATGCGGACTCTCCTTCACTGCAGCCGAGGTGAGTAAAACATTTAAACGTGTTAACCCTCGCAAGGCTGCAGGCCCAGAAGGCATCCCCGGCCGCACCCTCAGAGCATGCGCAGACCAGCTGGCTGGTGTGTTTACGGACATATTCAATCGATCCCTATCCCAGTCTGCTGTTCCCACATGCTTCAAGAGGGCCACCATTGTTCCTGTTCCCAAGAAAGCTAAGGTAACTGAGCTAAACGACTACCGCCCCGTAGCACTCACTTCCGTCATCATGAAGTGCTTTGAGAGACTAGTCAAGGACCATATCACCTCCACCCTACCTGACACCCTAGACCCATGTGTGTATAAGGTAGTAGTTTTGGAATTGTTAGCTAGATTACTCGTTGGTTATTACTGCATTGTCGGAACTAGAAGTACAAGCATTTCGCTACACTCGCATTAACATCTGCTAACCATGTGTATGTGACAAATAACATTTGATTTGATTTGAATGACAGCAGAATGAATCAGGTGTCTGGCAGTCAACCATTTTCTGGTCACGCGAATTTCTCAGGAATACTTGCGTTCCTTTGCTCGTCAAGATACAAAGGAATTCTCCGGTTGGAACTTTATTGAAGATTTATGTTAAAAACATCCTAATGATTGATTCTGTACTTAGTTTGAAATGTTTCTTCGACCTGTAATATAACTTTTTAAAGTTTTTGTCGGGCGTAACGCTGACCAGAACGAGCGTTTGGATATGTATACCAAACGCGCTAACAAAAGGAGGTATTTGGAAATGAATAACGGACATTATCGAACAAAACAAACATTTATTGTGGACCTGGGATTCCTGGGAGTGCATTCTGATGAAGATCATCAAAGGTAAGGGAATATTTAGCATGTCATTTCTTGTTTATGTTGACTCCAACATGACGGCTAATTTGACAATTTTTCTGAGCTCCGTCTCAGATTATTGCATGGGTTGCTTTTTCCGTAAAGTTTTTTTAAAATCTGACACAGCGGTTGCATTAAGGAGAGGTATATCTATAATTCCATGTGTATAACTTGTATTATCATCTACATTTATGATCAGTATTTCTGTTGAATGATGTGGCTATGCAAAATTACTGGATGTAAATGTAACGTGAATGTAACGTGCTAATGTAAACTCAGATGTTGATATAAATATGAACTCTATCAAACAAAACATACATGTATTGTGTAACATGAAGTCATATGAGTGTCATCTGATGAAGATCATCACAGGTTAGTGATTCATTTTGTCTCTATTTGTGCTTTTTGTGACTGCTATCTTTTGCTGGAAAAAATGGCTCTGTTTTTCTGTGGCTTGGTGGTGACCTAACATAATCGTTTGTGGAGCTTTTGCTGTAAAGCATATTTTAAATTGGACACTGTGGTGGGATTAAAAACAAGATGACATTTCAAATGGTATAAAATGCATCTATGTTTGAGGAATTTTAATTATGAGATTTTTGTTGTTTTGAATTTGGCGCCCTGCACTTTCACTGGCTGTTGTCATATCATCCCGTTAACGGGATATCAGCCCCGTTAACAAACTATCGTTTTGGCAAGTCGGTTAGGACATCTACTGTGTGCATGACACAAGAAATTGTTCGAAAAATTGTTTACAGACAGATTATTTCACTTATAATTCACTGTATCAAAATTCCAGTGGGTCAGAAGTTTACATACACTAAGTTGACTGTGCCTTGAAACAGCTTGGAAAACTCCAGAAAATTATTTCATAGCTTCAGAAGCTTCTGATAGGCTAATTGACATAATTTGAGTCAATTGGAGGTGTACCTGTGGATGTATTTCAAGGCCTACCTTCAAACTCAGTGCCTCTTTGCTTGACATCATGGGAAAATCAAAAGAAATCAGCCAAGACCTCAGGAAAAAACATTGTAGACCTCCACATGTCTGGTTCATCCTTGGGAGCAATTTCCAAATGCCTGAAGATACCACACAGGAAGGAGATGCCTTCTGTCTCCTAGAAATTAACATACTTTGGTGTGAAAAGTGCAAATCAATCCCAGAACAACAGCACAGGACCTTGTGAAGATGTTGGAGGAAACAGGTACAAAAGTATTTATATCCACAGTAAAACAAGACTATATTGACATAACCTGAAAGGCTGTTCAGCAAGGAAGAGGCCATTGCTCCAAAACCGCCATAAAAAAATGGGGAGGCTTGCAAGCCGAAGAATACCATCCCAACCGTGAAGCAAGGGGGTGGCAGCATCATGTTGTGGGGGTGCTTTGCTGCAGGAGGGACTGGTGCACTTCACAAAATAGATGGTATCATGAGGGATGAATATTATGTGGATATATTGAAGCAACATCGCAAGACTGCAGTCACTTCACAAATGGGTCTTCCAAATGGACGACGACCCAGAGCATCCTTCCAAAGTTGTGGCAAAATGGCTTAAGGGCAACAAAGTCAAGGTATTGCAGTGGCCGTCACAACACCCTGACCTCAATTCCATAGAAAATGTGTGGACAGAATTGAAAAAGTGTGTGCTAGCAATGAGGCCTACAAACTTGACTCATTTACACCAGCTCTGTCAGGATGAATGGGCCAATATTCACCCAACTTATTGTGGGAAGCTTGCGTAAGGCTACCCAAAACATTTGAACCATGTTGAGCAATTTTAAAGGCAATGCTACCAAATACAAATTGAGTGTATGTAAACTTCTTACCCACTGGGAATGTGATGAAGGAAATAAATGCTGAAATCAATCATTCTCTCTATTATTCTGACATTTCACATTCTTAAAATAAAGTGGTGATCCTAACTGACCTAAGACAGGGAATTTTTACTAGGATTAAATGTCAGGAATTGTGAAAAACTGAGTTTAAATGTATTTGGCTATGGTGTATGTAAACTTCAGACTTCAACTGTATGTGCAAATGAGGATGTGCAGGTAGAAATACTGGTGTGCAAAAGAGCAGAAAAACAAAAACAAATATGGGTTGGTTGGTTGCATGGTCTGTTTACAGATGGGCTGTGTACAGCTGCAGCGATCGGTAAGCTACTTTGACAGCTGAAGCTTAAAGTCAGTGAGGGAGATATGTCTCCAACCAGTGATTTTTGCAATTCGTTCCAGTCACTGGCAGCAGATAACTGGAAGGAAAGGCGGCCAAAGAGGGTGTTTGCTTCGGGGATGACCAGTGAAATATACCTGCTGGAGCGTGTGCTACGGATGGGTGTTCCTATGGTGACCAGTGAGCTGAGATAAGGCAGAACTTTACCTAACAAGGACTTATAGATGACCTGAAGCCACTGGGTTTGGCGACGAATATGTAACGAGGACCAGCCAACGATAGCATACAGTTGCTTTTGAAGGACGGAGAGTGGCGGTGTACTCAATTGTTGTTGGTGGTGTCCTCAATCGTTGTTGGCGGAGGGAGAGGGGTGGTGTCGTTGTCGGAGGGAGAGTGGTAGTTTATTTGTTTATTTGGATCCTCATTAGCTTGAACCTGATCGTACATCTCTGGAGAGGTCTGAAATTAGCTGTTCAGCGACACTCCCCATCCAACCTGACAGAGGATCTGCAGAGAAGAATGGGGGAAACTCCCCAAATACACAGGTGCCAGGCTTGTAGTGTCATACCCAAGAAGACTCAAGGGTTTAATCTCTGCCAAAAGTGCTTCAACAAAGTACTGAGTAAAGGGTCTGAATATTTATGTAAAGACATCTACAAACCTGTTTTTGCTATTCTGTGTAGATTGATGAGGGAAATCCTTTAAAAAAAAAATCCATTTTAGAATAAGGCTGCACCATAACAAAATGTGAAAATGGAAAGGGGTCTGAATACTTTCTGAATTTACTGTAAGGGTTATGGTTTGGTATACGCTTAAAACAGAAATACAAAAGTTAACTTTATTGCTGGATTTGAACATGCAACCTTTGGCACCAGAGGCAGATGCATACGGTGTCAGCATGTTACAGTTAGGCTGGCGCCTAGCCGAAGTCGGTTAGGTGAACCGAATGAGTGTGCTTGCATACTCTCTTATTAAAAGCCCTTCTCTTTGAAAAAGCGATAAAAGTGTCAACGGTACTGTTTGTCCATTTTTAGACACTTGCCAGTATATACGTTCTCAAAATAGTCAATCTAAGAAACAAAAAAACGAAATGTCATTAATTTTCACATTTTTGACGAAGAGATCTTAGTCAGACAATTTTACATCTAACTAAGATGTTTGGTGCAGTATTTGTCAATGAAATGTGCGTGAAGACAAGTAATATCTCATTGAATGACAACAAAGATTTTATTGTTGACCAATCACCGACTTCGGCTTGCCTCGGAAAAAAATCTGTGTGCCGAACAGGCAAAAAAAAAAACTTGCTGTAGTCCAAAACGAACAAAATGTCATCATAATATATGCACAAACTTTTCCTAATTATTTCGAATGGGAAGGATGCAGACGCCTTTACGCCCATCTGCCATCCCCGCCCACAACGCCTTAGCCAAACCGAAACCTACTTGAAGGTAACAGCGCTCACTCTTCCCCTAGTGTCCGGTTTCCACGCCATCTCACAACGCCCTTAGACATAGGTGAACGTTGAACACGGACTTGTCTTATGGGTGACCTGGCTGGGTTCACAACCTTTTTTGGTTACGCTACCACAAGTACCCCCTCATGTACATTTCTACCAGTAAGCCTATGGTCTCCTGAGTCTTCTCAAGTAGCCTCTGCGGATAGGTTCTAGTACGCCTGGTTGAGAACCACTTACGTCTAGCAATTGGTTGTGTTTTTACATGGGGTGTCATTTTGAAAGTACAGGTTTTCAACGTTCTCTGTCACACCACATCTCCATCAGTAGAAAGGGGTTAAGGTTCTCACATGGAAAAATGTACTGCTGCATGTCATTTATTGCACAGCTGTGAGGGTTGATTCTTGTTGACATGTCTTGAATGAGTTGGTTGTGAGACCAGTTTGTTCCAAGTGTCGTCAGAAAAAGAACTGAACAGTAAGAGATGATGTTGAGTGACATCTACATTTGCACACAATGAGTTAGACGGGGAGACAGGAAAGCATGTCACGTAGCCTCAAGCCTAATGTTATGAGTATTTTCTTCATTTAATTAGATGTGGTTTTCTGAACAATTGTGCATCAGGCTCATAAAGGCTGTCATGTTATAGGGCTTTATTTGGATTTTGTAATATTAGAACCATGTGAACACTTGGAGTTATATTGAATAAAAACAAATAATACTGTTAGAGCTAAAATTCAAAGATAGGATGACACCTGCTCCAATTGATTTGATTGGTTGTAATCATAACCATACATGATTGCATCACTTTTTAAAAATTAGAATGAAAGCATTGTCATTTGAATGTCAGTCTTTCACATGTATTTTAAGGTGGTCAATTGTATATTCAGTTAAGAGTGGTGTTGTAAATCTAGTTTCATGGCTTCCCCTGCAGAACGTCATAAACAGAGTGTTAATCACTGCGTCCAGGTGATCACAGAGCCGGTTAGTTCAGTCTTTCTCTGCTGTGTGAGACTAACTTAAATGTCAGAATACATACAGTACTTTACATTCTGTTCTCTACAATGGTGCAGTGATACATATCATTGTGAAATTAAGAAGGTACATATAAAAAGTCTGGATGCTCAATTAACTATGGGCTTACAATTATCTGCAGCAAGAAAATCAATCACATTAGGTCTTTATAACATTCACACCTGTAAAAATAAAATAAATATCTATTTAATTAAATTCAAACAAGTTTTTTCAAGGGCTCTATAAAGCAACATTATTGCTGCACTGTGTGATAAACTTCAGGTACGTTTTGATGATTTGCAAAATGGCTCACCTTCGTCATGGAGGTAACCAAACAAGTTCAGATTCCACCTCATCTTAATCTTACATTGTCATGCCAACCTTGGCCTTTTCACTAGAAATCATCCCCATCAACTCAGGACGATCATGATGAGGATCATACCTGCATGTACAAACATATGACACAAAGACACAGCTGCTTGCGGAATAAACGAGAAATCAAAGATTAAACCGAAGGGTATAAGTCCGAGCAAAATGCATAACATTATGAATTAATATTTAATAAATCTGTTTATTTGAATGCTAAAATATGACAGATTAGATACAGTTGAAGTCAGAAGTTTGCATACACCTTAGCCAAATACATTTAAACTCAGTTTTTCACAATTCCTGACATTTAATCTGTCACGTTCTGACCTTTATTTCCTTTGTTTTGTATTTATTTAGTATGGTCAGGGCGTGAGTTGGGTGGGCAGTCTATGTTTGTTTTTCTATGATTTGGGTATTTCTATGTTTCGGCCTAGTATGGTTCTCAATCAGAGGCAGGTGTCATTAGTTGTCTCTGATTGAGAATCATACTTAGGTAGCCTGGGTTGCACTGTTTGTTTGTGGGTGATTGTCTATGTTGTAGCTTCACGGTCGTCATTTGTTTATTGTTTTGTATACAGTGTCAGTACTTTCGGTATTAAAGATTTACCATGGACACTTACGACGCCGCATTTTGGTCCGATCCTTCTCGCCTCTCCTCTTCAGATGAAGAGGAGGACGACCGTGACAGAATCACCCACCAACCAAGGACCAAGCGGCGTGGTAAACAGCAGCGACGACAGCAGCAGCAACAGCAAAAACAGCGGCCAGCATCACAGGACTCCTGGACATGGGAGGAGATTCTAGACGGGAAAGGACCCTGGGCACAGGCTGGGGAATATCGCCGCCCCAAAGCAGAGCTGGAGGCAGCGAAAGCTGAGCGGCGGCGATATGAGGAGGCAGCACGGCAGTGCGACAGGTACGAGAGGCAGCCCCAAAAATGTTTTGGGGGGGGGCAGACGAGGTGTGGTAGTAAGCCAGGTAGCAGACCTGAGCTCACTCCTCGTGCTTATTATAAGCAGCGCATTACTGGTCAGGCACCGTGTTATGCGGTTAAGCGCACGGTGTCGCCAGTGCGTCCCATAGCCCGGTGCGCTATAGGGCAGCCCCCCATGAAAGTGCCGTGAGAGTGTGGGCATCGAGCCAGGGCGTATGGTGCCTGCTCAGCGGGTCTGGTCGCCGGTACGCAGTTTTGGTCCAGGTTATCCTGCGCCGGCTCTGCGTGCTGTGTCTCCGGGGCGCTGGGAGGGTGCAGTGCGTCCTCTGCCTGCGCTCCGCTCGTGCCGGGTGAATGTGGGAGTGGAGCCTAAGGGAGAGGTGCGTGTAGTAAGCACTAGATCTCCCGTGCTTACCCACAGCCCGGTTCAACCTGTGCCTGCACTCTGGAGGGTCCGGGCTAGAGTAGTTGTCCAGCCTGGGGAAGTGGTGCCAAGGTTGCGCACCAGAGCTCCAGTGCTCCCCCACAGCCCGGTCCTTCAGGTGCCTCCTAACACCAAGCCTCCTGAGGGTCTCCCCAGCCTGGTGGCTCCTGTGGCAGCCCCACGCACCAGGCTGTCTCTCTGTCTCCTCCCTGCAGGTGGTCCCGCCTGTCCGGCGCCGCTGTCGGAGCCTCCCGCCTGTCCGGCGCTGCTGCCGGAGCCTCCCGCCTGTCCGGCGCCGCTGCCGGAGCCTCCCGCCTGTCCGGAGCCTCCCGCCTGTCCGGCGCCGCTGCCGGAGTCTCCCGCCTGTCCGGAGCCTCCCGCCTGTCCGGCGCCGCTGCCGGAGCCTCCCGCCTGTCCGGCGCTGCTGCCGGAGTCTTCCGCCGTTCCGGCGCCGCTGTCGGAGCCTCCCGCCTGTCCGGCGCCGCTGCCGGAGCCTCCCGCCTGTCCGGAGCCTCCCGCCTGTCCGGCGCTGCTGCCGGAGTCTCCCGCCTGTCCGGCGCTGCTGCCGGAGTCTCCCGCCTGTCCGGCGCTGCTGCCGGAGTCTGAGGCGCCAGAGCCCCTCAGCCCAGAGGCGCCAGAGCTTCTGCCCCTCTGTCCAGAGCTTCCGCCCCTCTGTCCAGAGCTTCCGCCCCTCTGTCCAGAGCTTCCGCCCCTCTGTCCAGAGCTTCCGCCCCTCTGTCCAGTGGGGTCATTGAGAGGGGTGGTCATGGTTAGAAAGCCACGGAGGCGGACAATAAGGCGGACAGAGACAATGGTTAAGTGGGGTCCGCGTCCCGCGCCAGAGCCGCCACCGCGGACAGACGCCCACCCAGACCCTCCCCTATAGGTCAAGGTTTTGCGGCCGGAGTCCGCACCTTTGGGGGGGGGGGTACTGTCACGTTCTGACCTTTATTTCCTTTGTTTTGTATTTATTTAGTATGGTCAGGGCGTGAGTTGGGTGGGCAGTCTATGTTTGTTTTTCTATGATTTGGGTATTTCTATGTTTCGGCCTAGTATGGTTCTCAATCAGAGGCAGGTGTCATTAGTTGTCTCTGATTGAGAATCATACTTAGGTAGCCTGGGTTGCACTGTTTGTTTGTGGGTGATTGTCTATGTTGTAGCTTCACGGTCGTCATTTGTTTATTGTTTTGTATAGTGTCAGTACTTTCGGTATTAAAGATTTACCATGGACACTTACGACGCCGCATTTTGGTCCGATCCTTCTCGCCTCTCCTCTTCAGATGAAGAGGAGGACGACCGTGACATAATCCTAGTAAAAATTCCCTATCTTAGGTCAGTTAGGATCACCACTTTATTTTAAGAATGTGGAATGTCAGAATAATAGAGAGAATTATTTATTTAAGCTTTTATTTCTTTCATCACATTCCCAGTGGGTCAGAAGTTTACATACACTGACGTTGTTGTCCTAAAACCATTTTGTCACAACTTTGGAAGTATGCTTGGGTTCGTTGTCCATTTGGAAGACCCATTTGCGACCAAGCTTTAACTTCCTGACTGATGTCTTGAGATGTTGCTTCAATATATCCACATAATTTTCTTCCCTCATGATGCCATCTATTTCGTGAAGAGCACCAGTCCCTCCTGCAGCAAAGCACCCCCACAACATGATGCTGCCACCCCCGTTCTTCACGGTTGGGATGGTGTTCTTTGGCTTGCAAGCATTCCCCTTTTTCCTCTAAACATAACAATGGTCATTATGGCCAATCTGTTCTATTTTTGTTTCATCAGACCAGAGGACATTTCTCAAAAAAGTATGATCTTTGTCCCCATGTGCAGTTGCAAAGCGTAGTCTGGCTTCTTTATGGCGGTTTTGGAGCAGTGGCTTCTTCCTTGCTGAGCGGCCTTTCAGGTTATGTTGATATAGGACTTGTTTTACTGTGGATATAGGTACTTTGTACCTGTTTCCTCCAACATCTTCACAAGGTCCTTTGCTGCTGTTCTAGGATTGATTTGCACTTTTCACACCAAAGTACATTCATCTCTAGGAGACAGAAGGTGTCTCCTTTCTGAGCAGTATAGTGGCTGCATGGTCCCATGATGTTTATACTTGCGTACTAATGTTTGTACAGATGAACGTGGTACCTTCAGGTGTTTGGAAATTGCTCCCAAGGATGAACCAGACTTGTGGAGGTCTACAATGTTTTTGGCTGATTTCTTTTGATTTTCCCATGATGTCAAGCAAAGAGTTACTGAGTTTGAAGGTAGACCTTGAAATACATCCACAGGTACACCTCCAATTGACTCAAATAATGTCAATTAGCCTATCAGAAGCTTCTAAAGCCATGACATCATTTTCTGGAATTTTCCAAGCTATTTAAAGGCACAGTCAACTTAAGTGTATGTAAACTTCTGACCCACTGGTATTTTGATACAGTGAATTATAAGTGAAATAATCTGTAAACAATTTTTGGAAAAATTACTTTTGTCATGCACAAAGTAGATGTCCTAACTGACTTGCCAAAACTATAGTTTGTTAACAAGAAATTTGTGGAGTGGTTGAAAAACTAGTTTAAATGACTCCAACCTAAGTGTATGTAAACTTCTGACTTCAACAGTATATGCAGATAAATGGCTCAAACCTAACTTTTTTACTGGACAAATGACCTACACTGAGGATATTCTAATTTTCACAAACAAAATTTTGTGTCACAGGGGAAAAATACAAATCACCCAATTTGTTGCTTTTTCAATCTCATAAAACATACGTCCAGTATTATGCAAAGTGTGTGTTTTTAGGACAGAATTACAGTCAGTGGTTAGTTATGATTATAAATAAACATAGGACATGTTAACACATACTGAAGCAGGATAAGGAGAGTGTGGTCAACGGGTACTAGATGTAAATCTTGCTATCAATACTGGCCTATTATAGTTAAGACTACAATAGGCATAATCTGTCCCAGGATGGCATTTAGGTGGGCAAGATGTTTACAATAAATATAGAACATATTTACCTGGAATGAATCAAATCTATGCTAATCTGTCCTTGATCTGATCTTTCTTACTTTGTGGCACATGGGCCTTCATCACGGTTGTTTGGGTTTATAATTAAGTTCTGTGGTGACCATTTGGGACAGGGCAGGGAGTTGGTAAAATGCAGACTGGAGATATCTGGAGAAAATAAATATGATAAGCATTATAAGTGGTGTGTAGGAAAAAAACTGAACAGAAAATTTAATTATGTATCTGATTCAACCTAATTAAATGTTATCTGATGTTGACCATTGATAAAAAAGAAAAATCTCATCTGGATTTGATG
Source organism: Oncorhynchus kisutch (assembly GCF_002021735.2). Lineage (NCBI taxonomy): Eukaryota > Metazoa > Chordata > Actinopteri > Salmoniformes > Salmonidae > Oncorhynchus > Oncorhynchus kisutch. The sequence continues at coordinate 70,867,499 of NC_034186.2, read as the reverse complement.
GCTCACCTTGCATGGTGATGAGGAAGAAAATGTTGCCTCCCTTGAGGAATTCTCTATGCTTCAGTTGCGTCAAGGTTAGGAATTTTAAGTAGCCAACAGCAGGGTTTACATAGAAGGACTCATCACCCCTGTTTTTTAGCATTCCGACTATACGGGGATTGTTCCAGGAATCATAGTCTACAAAATGGAGGAATACCTAGCGTCATACACATGCAAGGGAATGGGGGCTCTCATAATATTAGCATTTGCATTCAGTCATATGACTCATAAGCATGGCCATTTCTGTTTGCCACTGTCTCGAAAGGGTTTGTTTGTAAATGTGATCAAAGCTAGGCTGGGTATTGCAAATGAGCTGTGCCCTTACTATATTCGATTGTGTTTTGGACACACTCGTATTGAATGTTTAAACTTCTCTTACCGTCCTGAAGTGAGGGTTCAGTGGTAATGCTGATTTGCTTGGACATGCGTTGCTGAGTGTGGGGATTCTGGTCCAGCAGTTGAATCGTCACTTGTCGTTGGTGGCAAGGCCACTGGAGTTGGTCATCATACTTTCCTGAGACTAAGCGCACATAGACTCCAAAGAACATTTCACGAAGATAAATGGCAATCTGGTAGGCATAGCCCTCTGGGGAGTAGTATCTGGGGCTGTACACAACAGTGTTAATATCACTGGTGGTTAAAAGATTCTCAAAGTCTTTAATCTGCCAGGTGTGATGGGGGCATTCGGTTTCTGACAGGTTGATGTCATCGATGGAAAACCCACCTGTAGACTGTCCTGCTCCTTTACGCACCTCAAACTCCACCTGGAACGTTTTGGTGGCGTTCAGGGGCACGTGGTAGGGCATCCAGTGAGATCCTGGGGAACCTTCAGAGAGAGACACTAGAGATTAAACAATTATTTCTAGGAGTGAATTTTCTAAGTGGTTGATTCACCTTCTCATCATCCTAACCTGTGATCTGGCCCATGTGGCGTAGAGTTCCGTTAGGGTTTCTCTCATCACGATACACTCTCATCCAGATGTTGAGCTGGTCTGACTCGTTACCACTGTGGTAGTAGTAGAACTGCAGACACTGGACACTGCACTTCCTACTGGGAGTCATCTCCCTGCTCTCCAGCCGGGCTGTGTCCCCCTCCTGGCCTGACGCTGTGCTGGCGTGCATGAAGAAACCAGTACCTGGGTAAAGTAGGGTAAGCATTTTTAACAATTGTCTGATATTTGTATCTAATTGTCCTACAGCACAAGTTCAGTTTATTGTCTGTATTAACAGCATTTTCATGAAGTTTGTTGGTAGTCTGTTGGTAAAGTGTGAGCTGTACTACAGCGTTAAATCTCACCGTCTGTCTTCCCCAGGTTGGTGAAATCAGAATAGGGCCCCCCAATAACAGTCTTCATTCTTTTCCAGCCACCTACCAAACTCTTAGTGCAGCGACTCATCCCACACAATCTCTGGTTGTCGAAGTTGCAATGTTCCATAAATGAAATAGATTTTTCTACAGGAGGAAAACAGAAAGGAGGAGAAGAATATACATGTTTTTCAACTTGGACATGCAGGACAGTAGACATGCTTGGTTTCATGACACACACTTACTGCAGCCGTATAGCTTGTTCAGCATTAAGGCATCTTGTGGGCTCATTTCAAGGCGTTGTCCAATAATCTTTTGGTACTCAGGTTGCTTAGTGATGATGGTAGGTCCCTCTCCCTTGCTGAATGATGTCTCACTGTAATGCAGCACCGAGCTGTAGTCATACGGGAAACCCAGGGTGGTCGAATCATGGGGAGAGACTTTCACAAAGTTCCTCTCATGACCTGTAGACAAGGAGTGGATTCATGACACTTAATTACTGCTTTAGTTTACAACCTAAAATTTCCCGAAATTAAAGTCTTGAAAAACAGCCTATTACACTCATGATAAATAACCATAATTTACTTTCACAAACAATATTTTGCTAACATTGCTAAGTTAATTTAATAACAAAAAAATGCATAATATGTAGACCTTATTATTATAATTTATAACTGAATATGTAAACAAACCACGTCTTATGTTTTTCCAAACAATTGTCACATATTCATCCCTGTCATATCTGGACTGTTCATGCCAGATTCCCAGAGCGTGTAGAAACTCATGCTCCACAATGCCAATATGATCACAGTAATTTCCAATGGAAAGAGGCTGTCCATACTTGGAAGATCTCCCTACGTGGGAGGAACACCTACATTAAAAGAAAGCAAGGAGACACAAAAATGAACCTGTATCAATATCAAGCAAGTTAGATATCTTCAGTAAAAAAGGGGCAAACTACCCATGTTCCCTCAAGTGGTCAGGCAGTGAAAAAATGATCTTACCCTCTGTTCTTCTGGGCTGAAATGAAGTGATACTCAGAGCCTCTGGGCTTGAAGTTGACGCATGATTTTAGTCTGAACTGCTCAAAGGCCCGCAGAATGATCCCTTTTGCATTCAAAGCTGAGTTCATATAGAAAACATATGGTAAAAGTGATGGCAAATTAAGGCCTTTGGGGGAACGATCCATCACTTATCCAACCTTTATTTATCAACCAGGTGGGAAGGCCTTCACTCAGTATAGGAACAGATTACATCCGTACAACCACTGTTTCTGAGCAGATGCTGGATGCAGAATAATATGTTCAGTAAATGGTGAAAAGAGACTCTACAATCTTAGCTCCCATGTACTTTATTGGAGACCGTGTTTTGGTCACTTAGGTTATCATTAGGTCTCCATTTACAAAGAACAAGCCAACGTTCTGTGTATAGACATATGACATCCCACCTGAGGACATCCCTCAAGTAACAGGTATAATCTACTGTGTGATGTTACTTGTAGATGTCTGTCCATATATGGACTTATAAATGGAGACCTGATGAAGATTTGTACTCACCAAGGGTGTCGTCTAGCACATAGGGGACAGGAAGGTCCCATAGTTTGTCCTTGTTCAAAACGATATTCCTTGGAACCCTTCGGTAATGCGGAGGCTACATGATTTGAATACACCAGAAATAGTAAATGACAGTGAAAGAGTACATCTGAAGCCAGCAGAATATTCATTAAAATGCATCATCTTTTGTAGGGTGTACTGACCTCGATTATATCACCCTCGCGTAAGTCTAAGTCTGGAAGTTTAATTGCTGTAAATTATTATTCACTATGGAATCAAGGTAAAACAGAGTCTAAAAGAATATTGTAGTACATACTGACAACAACCAACTCTAGTTGCATTAACTCAGCTTAACCTACCCATGTTTATTCTGTTGATGTCCAAGTCGAAATCCTCAATATCTTGAAAAATGACAAAATAACAAAAAGTTTGAAATAGAAAATTATCAATAATTGTTAGTATCCATTTTGTATTTGTATTTGAAAGTAGATTAAAGGCAACAGTTTTCCAAAAGTGTACATTTAAAAAATGGTGTCAATCCCATATAGGCCAATGCAAAACCTTTGGACTACTCCAACTCCCTAGTATATTTATTTCGCTGGTTATTATATTAAATAAAATGATGTATGGCTAGTGTATACAAACTCACCTCTGAAAATCGCTTGAGGCTGCGGATGAAGAAACAAATATGATTTTGTAGCAATTCCAGGTAAATGAATAAATTACTTAACCATGTAAAAATTTCTGATCATGTCTTTGTAATTTGAAAATGTACATTTTTTTAATCAATATAAAATTGGTATTCACAGTTCAATCTCTTACCCGAGACAACGTTATGAAGTCCACAACTAGGAAAATATAAATATACATTCTCCTATGGATACGAAACATATGTCCTTGCTATGGTCAAGTTACCTCAAATTCGAAATACTTTACAACAACACAAACACCAAACCAAATGTTGTCATGTGAAAAGAAAGTTGTTAATCATAAGACAAACGTATTCAAATCTTGTGTTGCTTCCCTTCTCTGTGTCTTTATAGTAGTGTATGCCCAGGTATTGCAACGGATCCAGACTTGAAGTGAAGTGACTCAGTACTTGGAACTTTTACACTTTCTTTATTACCATAGTTTTTCCTTGCAGACCTGTGAGTTAGCATTGCAAACAACTATTCATCACAAACACAATTATCATACTGTTAAATAACATTTATTTGCACAAGGTAGCAAATAGTGTACCTTGAACAAACATGACATCTTCTTCACTAGGTGTATGATGTATGGAGGTAAGAAAGAGGTGTGGGAACCAATGGCCAGGTAATAACTGTAGTAATTATAATGGCTTTAATTACTGAATAACAATAGGTAATTGCACTTAAGAACCGTGGCTTGACCGTGGACAACACCCTGTCGTTCTCTGAAAACAAGGGACTCGCTCCTGCAGATTCATGCTCTACAACATCTGTAGAGTATGACCCTACCTCAGACAGGAAGCGGTGCAGGTCCTAATCCAGGAACTTGTCATCTCCCATCTGGACTATTGCAACTCTCTGTTGTCTGGGCCCCCCGCTTGTGTCATCACACCCCTGCAACTGGTCCAGAACGCTGCACGTGCCTGGTGTTCAGCCTTTCTAAGTTCTCCCATGTCACCCCGCTCCTCCGCACACTCCACTGGCTTCCAGTCGAAGCTCGCATCCACTACAAGACCATGGTACTTGCCTACGGAGCAGCAAGAGGAACTGTCCCGACCTACCTTCAGGCTATGCTTAAACCCTACACACCAACCTGAGCACTTTCTTCTGCCACCTCTGATCTCATGGCCCACCTGACCCTCCAAGATCTTCTCTGTCCTGGCACCCCAATGGTGGAACCAGCTTCCCCCTAAAAGCTAGGATAGCAGAGTCCCTGCCCATCTTCTGAAAACATCTGAAACCCTACCTCTTCAAAGTGTATCTTAAACAGTCAAATCGAGGCTGTTCTGAAGACAAAAGGGGGTGCAACTCAATATTAGGAAGGTGTTCCTAATGTTTTGTATACTCGGTGTACATACAGTGCTTTCGGGAAGTATTCAGACCCCTTGACTTTTTCACATTTTGTTACGTTACAGCCTTATTCTAAAATTGATTAAATTAAAAAATTTCCTCATCATTAAAATAAATCTAGTATCGGCTTTCTATTTCGCAACAAAGCCTCCTTCACTCACGCCGCCAAACTTACCCTAGTAAAACTGACTATCCTACCGATCCTCGACTTCGGCGACGTCATCTACAAAATAGCTTCCAACACTCTACTCAGCAAACTGGATGCAGTTTATCACAGTGCCATCCATTTTGTTACCAAATCACCTTATACCACCCACCACTGCGACCTGTATGCTCTAGTCGGCTGACCCTCGCTACATATTCGTCGCCAGACCCACTGGCTCCAGGTCATCTATAGGTCTATGCTAGGTAAAGCTCCGCCTTATCTCAGTTCACTGGTCACGATAACAACACCCACCCGTAGCACACAGTCCAGCAGGTATATCTCGCTGGTCATCCCCAAAGCCAACACCTAATTTGGCCGCCTTTCCTTCCAGTTCTCTGCTGCCAGTGACTGGAACGAATTGCAAAAATCGCTGAAGTTGGAGACTTTTATTTCCCTCACCAACTTTAAACATCAACTATCTGAGCAGCTAACCGATCGCAGCAGCTGTACATAGATTGGGTGGGCTATTTACAGATGGACTATCTACCTCATCCCCATACTGTTTTTATTTTATTTACTTTTCTGCTCTTTTGCACACCATTATCTCTACTTGCACATCATCATCTGCTCATTTATCACTCCAGTGTTAATCTGTTAAATTGTAACTATTCGCTCCTATGGCCTATTTATTGCCTACCCCCTCATGCCTTTTGCACACACTGTATATAGACGTACTTTTTTCTATTGTGTCATTGATTTGTTTATTGTGTTATTGGCTTGTTTATTATTTACTTCATGTGTTGTTGTCTGTGTCACACTGCTTTGCTTTATCTTGGCCAGGTCGCAGTTGCAAATGAGAACTTGTTCTCAACTAGCCTACCTGGTTAAATAAAGGTGAAATAAAAAATTTAAATAAAATAAATACCCTATAATGACAAACCAAAAGAGGTTTTAGAAACAGAAATGCCTAATTTACATAAATATTCAGAACTTTTGCTATGAGACTCGAAATTGAGATGTTTCTACATCTTGATTGGAGCCCACCTGCATTTCAAAAGGCACAGAACTGTCTATATAAGGTCCCACAGTTGACAGTGCATGTCAGAGCAAAAAACAAGCCATGAGGTTGAAGGAATTGTACAATGAGCTCCGAGACAGGATTGTGTTAAGGCACAAATCTGGGGAGGGGTGCAAAAACATTTACGCAGCATTGAAGGTCCCCAAGAACACAGTGGCCTCCATCATTCTGTTTTATTTTACATTTTTGACATTAGGGTTGGTAATATACAAGGCACAAACATTTACCATACATTAATATAATCTCTCTGGTAAATCATCGTAGGTCATCAGGCTTTATAGACTGTTGTTAGCTATATGTTCAGGTTCTAATGTCGTTTAGTGAATCAACCACAACATAAGAGCCAATGATCGCGGGGGAGACACCAGTCCAGAGGAGAAGTCAGAGGCTGGAAGATAAAGGACAGAAATATCAACCTTTCACTAAATGAATGAGTCATATCGATGCTTTTAAAGGGGCAATCTGCATTTCAAACAATAACAAAGTAGAAACCCCGACACTGGTTTTGGTAAAATGCTCAGGGATGGGGCTGGAGAAATGTATCCACTCTCAAATTCATAGGCAGAGCTATGGATGCAAGGACTGACCATACATGATATCAAAATTATAGTTAAACCATGCTTTGAAGCTATACAGTGTTTGATTGCAATTACATTGCTTTAATACAAACTTATATTTTGGTTTCTGGTGGGATACGACAGTTGAACTAAGCTCATGAGGCATTTATGTTATATTCTTAAAGACGTCCTCCAGTGATTTCTGAACTTTTACTGTTAAAGTGATATCCAATGTATAAATACAGTAAAGTACACACACTTAAGGGTAAAACATTTTTTTTTGAGCAATTGCAAACTTCAAGGGGTAGGGCATTCAAGGAGTTGGTCTGATGGGAATCCGCGATGTCATCAGCCTCCTTGCTTGAGGGACAATGGAAGAGGAATAGAGAACAAAAGAGGAAAGGTGATTTACCTGGACCACCTATTAAGGGGAAATCAGCAGTTGCTACATCAATTTTTGCACTTATAAATTAATGATATGGACCCATTGATTCTTGAAGAATATAACTTAAATGCCTCACGAGCTTAGTTCAACTGTCGTACCTCATAGAACCCAAAATATAAGCTTGTTTGCAAACAAAGTAGATATAAACAAATATTAAATAGCCTCAACATGGTCAAAACTATTATTTTGACATCATGGATGGACAGTCCTTGCATCCATAGGTCTGTCAATGAATTTGAGTGGTCACTTTTCTCCAGCCCCATCCCTCAGCTTGTTACCGAAACAGAGGTGGGGAAAACGCTTTATTGATTCATTTGCTCTCTAATAAATGGTTTATAAAGGTGATATAAGTTGATACAATTCTACAAGTACAGGTTCTGATTTCCCTGTCAGTGGTTGACATGTTAGTAGCAGAAGTAAGGGCAATCTCTGTAAAAATATATATATTGAGCAAAAATATGTATGTCGTAAATAAAACACCAGACAATTTGTATATAGTCAGTCAGGATGTCTCAGCCTCCAGTATTTATGCTGCAGTAGTTTATGTGTCGGGGGGCTAGGGTCAGTTTGTTAAATCTGGAGTACTTCTCCTGTCCTATTCGGTGTCCTGTGTGAATCTAAGTGTGCGTTCTCTAATTCTCTCCTTCTCTCTCTCTGAGGACCTGAGCCCTAGGACCATGCCCCAGGATTACCTGACATGATGACTCCTTGCTGTCCCCAGTTCACCTGGCCGTGCTGCTGCTCCAGTTTCAACTGTTCTGCCTTCTTATTATTCGAACATGCTGATAATTTATGAACATTTGAACATCTTGGCCATGTTCTGTTATAATCTCCACCCGGCACAGCCAGAAGAGGACTGGCCACCCCACATATGCTCTCTCTAAATCTCTCTTTTTTTCTCTCTCTCGGAGGACCTGAGCCCTAGGACCATGCCCCAGGACTACCTGACATGATGACTCCTTGCTGTCCCCAGTCCATCTGACCGTGCTGCTGCTCCAGTTTCAACTGTTCTGCCTTATTATTATACAACCATGCTGGTCATTTATGAACATTTGAACATCTTGGCCATGTTCTGTTATAATCTCCACCCGGCACAGCCAGAAGAGGACTGGCCACCCCACATAGCCTGGTTCCTCTCTAGGTTTCTTCCTAGGTTTTGGCCTTTCTAGGGAGTTCTTCCTAGCCACCGTGCTTCTACGCCTGCATTGCTTGCTGTTTGGGGTTTTAGGCTGGGTTTCTGTACAGCACTTTGAGATATCAGCTGATGTACGAAGGGCTATATAAATACATTTGATTTGATTTGATTTTGAGTATACATACCATTTTGAAAAGTGGTACTGTTATCCACAGACACTGGATCAGTATCTGTCAGAAATAAAAATCAATATATGAGAGGGACCCATGAACACAGCTTCGTATTATCAATGACATCAGGGGGAAATGAGGTTCTGGTCTATAGTATGTGATTCTGAATCTGATCAGCAGCATCAACTTGATCATAGCAGGCCATGCGGAATTAGTCAAGCGACATGGTTTGGTGAGCTTTGAGCCTGTAAAACACAAGATGTACCATACTATCAGGGATGACTTCTAACAATAAAAACACATCACTGCCAGTCTGCCAGCACCTAAAGTATCAATGTTTAACTCCTTATATCATGTGTCAAATTAAAATGTTAAGTTTTCATGTTTGATTGAAATATGCCCTAACAATTGTAACATGGAGGCTTACCCCTTAAAGGACTCAGCTTGGTGTGGTCTGAGGTTGGCCCCTCTTGGACACTGCCCACTCTCTCCCAGCTGGCACTGATACTGGCACATAGGGTCATACCACACTCCTGGTTGTCCTCAAAGCTGCATGTCTCTAGGAATGTGACCGCAGATGCTGCATAATTGGAACAAGGGAAGTATTTGCATGGTAGACAAGTAGTGATGCAAACACATGGATTACTCATAGTGCTTAAGGCACTAGCTAAAGGCACATCCTGCACTATGTTGTATAACCTCCAAATATCATTGGACTATGCACACTATGCACTCTTCTGAGAACCCATTAGCTTCAAATACATTAAATGCATTTCATTCAAAGTCCATTTGACTTTGAATGAAACACTGACCGATGACGTAACACCGTGTCAACTGCTTTACGACATTCCCATCAATGACCAATACAATATCAAATCTATTGACATGCTGCTAATGAAACACATAAGTCCATGGTTTGGTTTCATTCTTTCACTGAGCAAAGTTCTATAGCTTACTTACTACAGTTATACAGCATGTTAAGATTTAAGACGTCATTGGAGCTCATGTCCAGCCGTTGGCCAACTACATTCTGCTTGCTTAGTGATGCTTGGTGAAAATTGTGCTCCTTTCCTGAGTACAAAAATAATAAGTAGAATTATGCCTTTACTTGACATGGTACTTGTATTGCTGTGTCGATTGTATTTCAACACTTCAAATGAAATTGTATTGGTCGCATACAGTTGGTTAGCAGATGTTATTGTGAGTGTAGCGAAATGCTAGTGCTTCTAGTTCCGACAGTGCAGCAATATCTAACATGTAATCTAACAATTCCACAACAACTACCTAATACACACAAATCTAAGTAAAGGAATGGAATAAGAATATTTACATATACATATTTGGATGAGCAATGGCAAAACAGCATAGGCAAGATGCAATAGAAAGTATAAAATACAGTTGAAGTCGGAAGTTTACATACACCTTAGCCAAATACATTTAAACTCAGTTTGTCACAACTCCTGACATTTAACCCTAGTAAACATTCCCTGTCATAGGTCAGTTAGGATCACCACTTTATTTGAAGAATGTGAAATGTCAGAATAATAGTAGAGATAATGATTTATTTCAGCTTTTATTTCTTTCATCACATTCCCAGTGGGTCAAAAGTTAACATACACTCAATTAGTATTTGGTAGCATTGCCGTTAAAATTGTTCCTGACTGATGTCTTGAGATATTGCTTCAATATATCCACATAATTGTCCTGCCTCATGATGCCATCTATTTTGTGAAGTGCAGCAGTCCCTCCTGCAGCAAAGCATCCCCACAACATGATGCTGCTACCCCCGTGCTTCACGGTTGGGATGGTGTTCTTCGGCTTGCAAGCATTCCCCTTTTTCCTCCAAACATAACGATGGTCATTATGGCCAAATAGTTATATTTTTCTTTCATCAGACCAGAAGAAATTCCCCCAAAAAGTACGATCTTTGTCCCCATGTGCAGTTGCAAACCGTAGTCTGGCATTTTATGGCGGTTTTGGAGCAGTGGCTTCCTCCTTGCTGAGCGGCCTTTCAGGTTATTTCGATATAGGACTCGTTTTACTGTGGATATAAATACTTTTGTTCCTGTTTCCTCCCGCATCTTCACAAGGTCCTTTGCTGTTGTTCTGGGATTGATTTGCACTTTTCGCACCAAAGTATGTTCATCTCTAGGAGACAGAAGCGTCTCCTTCCTGAGCGGTATGACAGCTGCGTGGTCCCATGGTGTTTATACTTGCATACTAATGTTTGTACAGATGAACGTGGTACCTTCAGGCGTTTGGAAATTGCTCCCAAGGATGAACCAGACCTGTGCAGGTCAAAAGGCGGATTTCTTTGGATTTTCCCATGATGTCAAGCAAAGAGTTACTGAGTTTGAAGGTAGGCCATGAAATACATCCACAGGTACCCCTCCAATTGACTCAAAGGATTTCAATTAGCCTATCAGAAGCTTCTAAAGCCATGACATCATTTTCTAGAATTTTCCAAGCTGTTTAAAGGCACAGTCAACTTAGTGTATGTCAAATTCTGACCCACGGGAATTGTGATACAGTGAATTATAAGTGAAATAATCTGTCTGTAAACAATTGTTGAAAAAATTACTTGTGTCATGCACAAAGAAGATGTCCAAACCGACTTGCCAAAACTATAGTTTGTTAACAAGACATTTGTGGAGTGGTTGAAAAATGAGTTTCAATGACTCCAACCTAAGTGTATGTAAACTTCCGACTTCAACTGACTGAGAAAGACTGAGTCTTTCTGAGTAAGTCTCTAAGATCTTTCCACAGCTGGATTGTGCAACATTTGCTGATTTTCAGGTCTTGCCATAGACTTTCAAGTAGATTTAAGTCAAAACTGTAACTCGGCCACTTAGGAACAGTCACCCTCTTCTTGGTAAGCATCTCCAGTGTAGATATGGCATTGTGTTTTAGGTTAATGTCCAGCTGAAATGTGAATTCATCTCTCAGTGTCTGGTGGAAAGCAGACAACCAGATTTTCCTCTAGGCTTTTGCCTGTGCTTAGCTCCAATACTTTTTTTTTGTTAATCATGAAGAACTCCCCAGTCCTTAACAATTACAAGCATATCCATAACATGAGGCAGCCACTACTTTGCATGAAAATATAGGGAGTGGTACTCCGTAATGTGTGGTATTGTTTTTGCCTCAAACATAAAACGTAGTTTTCAGGACAAAAGGTTAATTGCTTTGCCACATTTTTTGCAGTATTACTTTAGTGCCATGTTGCAAACAGCATACATGTTTTGGAATATGCTTATTCTAGACAGGCTTTCTTCTTTTCACTCTGTCAATTAGGTTAGTAGTGTGGAGAAACTATAATGTTGTTGATCCATCCTCAGTTTTCTCCTATCACAGCCATTAAACTCTGCAACTGTTTTAAAGTCCCCATTGGCTTCATGGTGAAATCCCTGAGCTGTTTCCTTCCTCTCCGGCAACTGAGATAGGAAGGACGCCTGAATGTTTGTAGTGACTGGGTGTATTGATACACCATCCAAAGTGTAAATAATAACTTCACCATGCCCAAAGGGATATTCAAAGTCTGCTTTTTTATTTTTACCCATCTACCATTAGGTTCCCTTCTATGCGAGGCATTGTAAAATCTTTGTGGTTGAATCTGTTTGAAATTCACTGCCCGAATGATGTACCTTACAGATAATTGTGTGTGAGGTACAAAGATGAGGTAGTCATTAAAAAATAATGTCCAGGACTAATGTTAAGCAAATTTTTACTCCTGAACATATTCAGGCTTGCCTTATTAACAAAGGGGTTGAATAGCTACTGACTCAAGACATTTCAGATTTTCATTTTTAATTTGTAAAATATGATTCCACTTTGATATTTCTGAAGGCACAGTAGGTAGGGGTAAAATTGACTAGGCCATCAGGATAGATAATAAACAGTAGCAGCAGTGTATGTGAAGAATGTGATAGTGTGTCTGTGTGTGTGGCATCAACATATGCTTTGGTGTGTGTTTTTTGTGAGTGTGTGTGTGTTTTTTTTTGTGAGTGTGTGTGTGTGTAGGAGTGTTGGTGTAGTAAGTAAGTGAGTGTGTGGGTAGAGTCCAGTGAGTGTGTGGGTAGAGTCCAGTGAGTGTGTGGGTAGAGTCCAGTGAGTGTGTGGGTAGAGTCCAGTGAGTGTGTGGGTAGAGTCCAGTGAGTGTGTGGGTAGAGTCCAGTGAGTGTGTGGGTAGAGTCCAGTGAGTGTGCATAGAGCCAGTGCAACAACAACAAAAATAGTCTGGGTGGCCATTTGATCAACTGCTTAGCAGTCTTGTGGCTTGGGGGTAGAAGCTGTTCAGAATCATTTCTGTCCTTGACTTGGTGCTCCAGTACCGCTTGTCATGTGGTAGCATAGACAACAGTGGCTGGAATCTTTTACCATTTTTAGGATCTTCTTCTGACACTGCCTGGTATGGAGGTCCTGGATGGCAGGGAGCTCGGCCCCAGAGATGTACTGGGTCATATGCACTACCCTCTGTAGCGCCTTGCGGTCAGATGCCAAGCTGTTGCCGTATCAAGAGGTGATGTAGCCAGTCAAAATGCTCTCAATAATATAGCTGTATAACCTTTTGAGGATCTTTCGGCCCGTGGCAAATATTATCAGCCTCCTGAGGAGAAAGAGGCGATGTCGTGCCCTCTTCACGACTGTGTTGGTGTGCTTGCCCATGATAGGTCCTTAGTGATGTGGACACAGTCATGGGTGAACAGGGAGTACAAGGGGGACTAAGCACGCACCCTTGTGGAGCCACTGTGTTGAGGATCAGCATGGTGGATGTGTTGTTGCCTACCCTCGCCTCCTGGGGCGACCTGTCAGGAAGCCCAGGATCCAGTTGCAGAGGAAGGTGTATAATCACAGGGTCCTTAGCTTAGTGATGAGCTTTGCGGGCACTATGGTGTTGAACGCTGAGCTGTAGTCAATTAATAGCATTCTCACATAGGTGTTCCTTTTGTCCAAGTGGGAAAGGGCAGCGTGGAGTGCAATAGAGATTGCATCATCTATTGATCTGTTGGGGCAGTATACAATTTGGAGGTGGTCTAGGGTTTCTGGGATGATGGTGTTGATGTGAGCCATGACCAGCCTTTCAAAGCATGTTCACAGGCGTGAGTGCTATGAGTCAGTAGTCATTTAGGCAGGTTATCTTAGTGTTCTTGGGCACAGGGATTGTGGTGGTCTGCTTGAAACATGTTGGTATTACAGACTCGGCCAGGGCCATGTTGAAAATGTCAGTGAAGACACATTTGAGTTGGTCAGCGCATGTTCGGATTACATATCCTGTTAATCCGTCTGGCCCTGCGTTTTTGTGAATGTTGACCTGTTTAAAGCTGTGCCTCCCTTTGTAGTCTGTAATAGTTTGCAAGCCATGCCACATCTGCCACGTCACTGTGGGGACGACGTCATCGATGCACTTATTGAAGCCAGTGACTGATGTGGTGTACTCCTCAATGCCATCGGAAGAATCACAGAATATGTTCCAGTCTGTGCTAGCAAAACAGTCCCGTAGCTTAGCATCTGCTTCTTCTGACCACTTTCTTATAGACCGATTCACTGGTGCTTCCTGCTTTAGTTTTTGCTTGTAAGCAGGAATCAGGAGGATAGAATTATTCTCCCTTGCCAAATGGAGGGTGAGGGAGAGCTTTGTATGCGTCTCTGTGTGTGGAGTAAAGGTGGTCAGTGATGAATAAATACATGGAGTTGGAGGAAGAACAAAAGACTGTTTAGGGGGTGTGGGGGGAATGACCATATGGAGAGGAGCATGACCATTAGGAGGTGTGGGGGAATGACCATATGGAGAGGAGCATGACCATTAGGAGGTGTGGGGGGAATGACCATATGGAGAGGAGCATGACCATTAGGAGGTGTGGGGGAATGACCATATGGAGAGGAGCATGACCATTAGGAGGTGTGGGGGGAATGACCATATGGAGAGGAGCATGACCATTAGGAGGTGTGGGGGAATGACCATATGGAGAGGAGCATGACCATTAGGAGGTGTGGGGGGAATGACCATATGGAGAGGAGCATGACCATTAGGGTGTGTGGGGGGAATGACCATATGGAGAGGAGCATGACCATTAGGAGGTGTGAGGACCAAGTGAAATAAAAACAAAATTATAAGAAACAAATAGATAATCTACATATTAACAACTGCAACTGTGATGAATGTCGTTGGGGTGGGAGAAGAGCAAAAGTCAGTTGAGGGGGGTGTCCATAGGGGAAGCAGAATGTAATAAGTCAATTTGCTATCTTGAAAAATACTACCAAATACTAACCAAATAAAATGTATATAAACATACTGTAAGTATAAGTGATTTTTTTAAAGGGCTCTTTAGCCATCTGAGAACTCAGCAAATGTTTCTAGTTCAGGCTGAACACACAGATAAACATTACAGTTTATTAATGTAAGGGGTGCGTACTGGCGGCAGGGAAGTCTGGCGCAAGAGAGCAAAAACTGGGTTTACAAAGGAGCAGTTTAATACATAAAACCACCGGCATCCAGAACAAACAATCAATGGGTACAAAACCTGTCACACACCAGAATAACGTGCACCTGCACTTACAATAAACAATTCCGGACAAGGACATGGGGGGGAACAGAGGGTTAAATACACAACATGTAATGAGGGGTTTGAAACCAGGTGTGTGGGAAGATAAGACAAAACAATTGGAAAATGAAAAGTGGATCGATGATGGCTAGAAGACCGGCAATGCCGAACGCCTCCCGGACAAGGAGAGGAACCGACTTCAGCGGAATTCGTGACAATTCATGTCTGGGTTTGAAAACATTGACAAATCTGTTCTTATATCATCGATAACTTAGGATTTGTTGGTTGAATTAAGCTACAGTTTTGAAACACGAGATATGGTCAAACAAAGAAACACAACAGTAGTGCAACATAATGAAAATGTAGGCCTAATGTCCCAGTTTAAATTAATGCGGGAATTGATTTTAACTCATTGGATATTTAAATTGTAGGTAGTAATGAATCATATTCGTACCAGAAACATACGTTGTGAGACAGCCAAGCTCACCACAAGAAGTATACATCCTCCCTTGTCCTTGTAACAGCCAAGCTCACCACAAGAAGTATACATCCTCCCTTGTCCTTGTAACAGCCAAGCTCACCACAAGAAGTATACATCCTCCCTTGTCCTTGTAACAGCCAAGCTCACCACAAGAAGTATACATCCTCCCTTGTCCTTGTAACAGCCAAGCTCACCACAAGAAGTATACATCCTCCCTTGTCCTTGTAACAGCCAAGCTCACCACAAGAAGTATACATCCTCCCTTGTCCTTGTAACAGCCAAGCTCACCACAAGAAGTATACATCCTCCCTTGTCCTTGTAACAGCCAAGCTCACCACAAGAAGTATACATCCTCCCTTGTCCTTGTAACAGCCAAGCTCACCACAAGAAGTATACATCCTCCCTTGTCCTTGTAACAGCCAAGCTCACCACAAGAAGTATACATCCTCCCTTGTCCTTGTAACAGTCAAGCTGCCTGATTAGACAAAGTTGCAACAGAAACATTTAGTAATACAGTTCTGTACAATCTGCCATTTCTTTCCATCAAAGGAATTCGACTGCGAACAATAGTGTTTTCTTGACTGCTTAGTCATGCAATCACTGTATCGTACAGTTAAACAAATGATCATTTATATTTATCACGTATAAGTCTGTATTGGATGATATGCAATGTTTTTTTGCATATCCCAACTCTCCCTGAGACCCTTGGGAGAGTGGGATCACAGCCAGGGTTCGCCATTATCAACAGCGACCCTGGACAAATTAGGGTTAAGTACCTTGCTCAAGGGCACATCGAAATAGTTTTTCACCTTGTCAGCTCAGGGTTTCAAACTAGTATCCTTTCAGTTACTGGTCCATTGCTCTAACTGCCAGGCCATCTGCCGCCCTAATGCTTTGGTCCAAACTTAATCAGTGGAATCTTATCTGAAAATCCACCTGGATGGGGACGACTATTCCCCAACTGAACTTCAGCAGCTCTGAATTCCCTCAAACTGTCTTCACAGTCACAGTTATGAGGAGGAAAAGGTTGAGCCTATACATGGATTCCCTTATTCTAACGGTGATCCCAGACCTCAAGAAACATTGTCAAGATGCTGCAGGCTCACATTATTGCCCTCACCCTTACATATTTTATTTTCATCAAAACAAAAGACAGTGTAATAATTGCACTCCAACGCAACTAGAAAGATCACCTCATTCATCTAAATATCCCTAGTGATTATTTTTATTTCTCATTAAAATCTTTTTTTCTTTCTTTTTTTACTGTTTCACTAAACTGTGGAAATCGGATGAGGTAATTAATATTAGATCTTTATATCTGACCTCCAAATCATTAAAAAGCAAAAGAGCAAAATGAAAGACACCAGTTCAGCCTTCTTGAGGAAAGGAGTATTTGTGGACCACCAACCACCATATACAGTAGTCTATGTAAACCGATACTTATGTAAGCCGATAATTTGTCACATTTGACCTTCCAGCTAAGACACATGCAATATTTGGTACGACCTGATTAGTGTTTCTTCATACAGTATAAGACCGTAAATAGATGTGTTCAGGAAAGAGTGGGGACAGTTCGTCAAGTCTCAGTGCTCACTGTTATGCAAGACATTAGAGATGGGAAATGTCTGAAAAGACAAAGACGCATCAGGTTAGTCTGTCCTTTTGTGATACACATCATCAAGCAAGAAACAGTGTCATCACTCATGCAGAGACAACTGTACATATTTCAGTCAGCTGCAAGGGCATCAAACAGAGTTACTGTCAGTTGTTGTCTACGCTGACACAAGGTTTGTTGCTATTTGTTCCTGTCGTTACACATATTTGCGCTGATATGAGGGATGAGTGATTTGTATTGATTGATTGACTTGTATACATTCTTTCAAAGTCACAACATCCATGTCAGACTGTTATTTGCACGTAGAAGTTAAACATGGCACTGTGACACAAAGGTTATATTCATTTACTAGGTAAAGTTTTAAACAAACACGGTAAGACTTGTTTCAAAATAAAGGATGTTGAAGTATATTGGGGGACTGGAAGAAGAAGAAGTGTTTATGTCACGACTTCCGCAGAAGTTAGTGCCTCTCCTTGTCCGGGCGGTGTTCGGCTCACCGGCTTTCTAGCTGCCACCGATCTACGTTTCTTTTTCTATTTGTTTTGTCTTGATTGTACACACCTGGTTCCCATTCCGTTATAATTATTTTCCCTATTTAACCCTCTGGTTCCCAATATGTTTTGTGCGTGTTTGTTCTTTGTTGAGTGTTATTAGACTGCTGTGTTATGGTGTGTTTTCCCTGAGTGGAATTTTATGGTTTTCTTTTCGAGTAAAGCACGTTATTTTACTCAGTTCTGTGTCCTGCGCCTGACTCCATCCTCACCGCTGCACACTGACACATTACAGTTTATTAGAAACACATTCAAATTATTAAGTTATTAGATCGTATTCATTGAGAAGGTACATTTACTTTATAATTTTTTCTATTTTCATTGACAATTAGGTATGATCATAACTAAGTCATATATATATATATTATTTTCAATCATAACAGTCAAACATAACTAGAAGAAGTGGAGTGAATTAATACATTGACTGCTCATTGAAAGAAAAATATCAAATGTAATAAAAGCATTATTTGAAAAAGTATCATTATATAGGTCCCCCACCATTAATGATCAATTGTGCCAATTTGCCATTTTGTCATTGCATTCACAATTATCTGTACATGAGATGACTCATCCTATTGTCAGTTGTGGACAAAATCAAGATGAATTTAAACAGATTCCTTACATTTGTAAATGCAAAAAACGTCTATGGGTTTTAGAATAGGCTAGCTCGACTTCCTACAACCAGGACCAGACTTTCACTCCTGCTCCCTATATTCAAAGGCCAGGTGAGGATGGGAGCTGTCACATCAGTGAGTCAACAGCAGCAGATGAGTTAGAAGGATGACCACAGGGGAGGAGGCAAAACCAGGAGAGAAGCCAAGGATGCTAGAGGTGAGATAAAGATTATAGTGTTAGTTTTCTTTGGCTACAATTCACTTTAATGATGTATTATGTATGTATTACCTACTGTTATGGCCACAATGTTGACATGAGGTAACGTTAGAGTAATGTGTAAAGGGGGAGGGGTTTGAGTACCTGTTGACTTCCTTAGTCGTTGTTGGAAGAGTGGTTGTGTCCTTAGTCGTTGTTGGGAGAGTGGTTGTGTCCTCAGTCGTTGTTGGAGGAGGGAGAGTGGTGTCAATGAGCCTACAACAAAGGATACAGAACCATTTCAAATAAAAGTTGACATAATAACGAGTAGTTGGACAGTCTTTGGTTTCTGATGTTTGGAACAAACCACTGAACCTGTAGTCTTACATATATATATATATTTTTTTTTACAAACAAAGATATGCTGTATTCTATAATCACAACACATTTTTGTTTTTCCATAAAACAAAATTGTGATTTTTGAGAGTGAAAATCAGAGAAATATATTTTTAAGACTCATATGATTTTTCACACAGGGTGCCTTTTCTTTGCTGGGCAGACCAGTTTGAGTATACCCACTTAACCAGGCTCTGCTACACCACTGCATAGGGCCGATGGAAAGACAGCAATCACAAACAGCATAATGTTAAAGGCTAAGCACTTAGACATAATAAGCCACTACGTCCCAATCATTAGAATATGAAAACACAACCATTAGGCTAAGCATTTCCCAATGTTTACATCCCCAGACCCACTCCAATGTGCATACCGCCACAACAGATCCACACTTGATACAATCTCTATTGCACTCCACACTGCCCTTTCACACCTGGACAAAAGGAACACCTATGTGAGAATGCTATTAATTGACTACAGACAGCGTTCAACACCATAGTGCCCTCAAAGCTCATCAATAAGCTAAGAACCATGGGACTAAACACCTCCCTCTGCAACTAGATCCTGGACTTCCTGATGACGGGCCGCCCCCAGGTGGTAACGGTAGGTAACAACACATCCGCCACGCTGATCCTCAACCCAGGGGCCCCTCAATGGTGCATGCTCAGCCCCCTCCTGCACTCCCTGTTCACTCATGACTGCACGGCCAGGCACGACTCCAACACCATCATTACATTTGCCGATGCCACAATAGTGGTAGGCCTGATCACTGACAACAACGAGACGGCCTATAGGGAGGAGGTCAGAGACCTGGCAGTGTGGTGCCAGGACAACAGTGCGAACGGCCCAGTCAGGACCTCTATACCAGGCGGTGTAAGAGGAAGGCCCTAAAAATTGTCAAAGACTCTAGCCACCCTAGTCATAGACTGTTCTCTCTGCTACCCCACGGCAAGCGGTACCGGAGCGCCAAGTCTACGTCCAAGAGGCTTCTTAACAGCTTCTACCTCCAAGCCATAAGACTCCTGAGCATCTAGCCAAATGGCTACCCAGATTATTTGCATTGCCCCTCCCCTCTCCATACCACTGCCACTCTCTGTTGTCATCTATGCATAGTCCCTTTAATGAACTCTACCTACATGTACATACTACCTCAACTAACCGGTGTCCCCCCACATTGACTCTGTACCACCACCCCCCTGTATATATTGTTATTTTACTGCTGCTCTTTAATTGCTTGTTACTTTTCTCTTATTCTTATCTGTATTTTTTGAAAGTGCACTGTTGGTTCGGGGCTCGTAAGTAAGCATTTCACTGTAAGGTCTACACCTGTTTATTCGGCGCATGTGACTAATAAAGTTTGATTTGATTTGAGAAGGAAGGGTAGGACAGCTGGTAGAGAATAGTTTGAGCATCCCTGAGATTATTAAATGCTAGCATGGTTTTAATTGTAGTGAAACATTGAATTCAGAGGTAGTGGTACTGGATTCATTCAAACTGTATATTTTACATTTCCCCCTTTTCTCTAATATGAGGACTTAGAACTGTACAGTATTCATTCACTACACATCATTAATGTTCATCAGAAGCAGTAGATGCCTGAACAATCCCACATTAAAGCTATAATCTGAAAACTACACAAATGATAAATAGCTGTTGTTTAGTTGGGAAAAACATTGACTCAGACCTTCTACGATGTTTTCATTGACAATGGTTACATATTCATCCCTGTCATATCTGGACTGCTCATGCCAGAAGCCCAGAGCATGTAGAAGCTCATGTTCCACGATGGCGATAATATCACAGTTCTGTCCAATGGAAACAACCTGTCCATTTGGAAACGTTCTCCCTACATAGGAGGAGCACCTACCAGGGATAGACATGTTAACACAAATACAATATAATTAATTGTTGATTAGCAAAATATCTACCAAATGTTCCACCAGTACATGTCTTACCCTGTACGTTTCTCAATTGTCAGGTAGTACATCTCAGAGTCTCTGGGCTGGAAGTCCATGCATGTTTTTAGCCTGAACTGGTCAAAGGCTCGCAGAATGATCCCTTTAGTGTTCATATCTGTGCAAATAGAAAATACAGTGACCACATTAGAAAGATCAGTAATGTGATACAAAATAAATATAATACAGCTGGGAACTAGACTTGAACAAGTGACTTTTCTGCTTACAGCATAGATGCTACAGTTGTATGATATTTGATACAAGATAGTCAAAATTAGAATCCCATGTCTTTACTCACCAAGACTTGAGTATAAAACATAGGGAACTGGAGACTGCCAGCGTTTGTTATCCCCCAGAATGCCATTCCTCTGATATTTCTGGAACACTACGGTTTGGTTAACCCACCTTTCTTCAGACTTTATCATTTCAAACCTATAAATAATGTAAACCATTGCTGTACCCACCTCCATCATGTCCCCTTCACGTAAACATACGTCTGAAGAAAACCAATATGGGTTCATAAGTAGTATGTTATTAAAACATTAAGTGACTTTCTATAAATCTGTATTCTTTCAACACAACTGTGACAAATATGTGTTTTATTCATGCATTATGTACTGTATAATTAATACTTTGCATATGTTTTTATTTAAGGTCAACCTTACCTTTGTTTATTTTGTCAATGCCCAACTCATCTTCGATGTCTTGAAAAGGAAGAAGTCTATAATATTCATGGTAAGCACCATATACATAAACACCTGCTACAGTATAAGTATGTTCATAAAAAAAATAGAACTCAGGTCCAAAGACTGTAGCCAGTACATTTCATTTTCATTTAAAATATCCACACCTACCTGTGACCTTGGGAACAGCCTGGGGAGAATGATTGATTTTTTTTAAAGATAAGAAATGATCAAAAACATAATTCTAAAAATGTATTTTATCTTTAGATTTACGATTTTGCATAACTTGCATATAATTTTCTCACAATACAATAAATTATATTCTATCAAATTCAACATAGTTCTTTTAACATATTGAGCTACAGACATAAATTAGAGTAGGACTTCTAAAAAATAAAAATAAATATGTGGAAAGTATCCTTTACTTACCGATGATCATACCACACTCATACCACACTCATACCACACTCATACCACACTCAAAACATGTGAGACAGTTAAGCTCACAACAAGACAGGCATGCATATATATTCTCTCTGGACATCCTTTACTTACCCCAGCCAAAACGTGTGAGACAGTTAAGCTCACAACAAGACAGGCATGCATATATATTCTCTCTGGACATCCTTTACTTACCCCAGCCAAAACGTGTGAGACAGTTAAGCTCACAACAAGACAGGCATGCATATATATTCTCTCTGGACATCCTTTACTTACCCCAGCCAAAACATGTGAGACAGTTAAGCTCACAACAAGACAGGCATGCATATATATTCTCTCTGGACATCCTTTACTTACCCCAGCCAAAACGTGTGAGACAGTTAAGCTCACAACAAGACAGGCATGCATATATATTCTCTCTGGACATCCTTTACTTACCCCAGCCAAAACATGTGAGACAGTTAAGCTCACAACAAGACAGGCATGCATATATATTCTCTCTGGATATCCTTTCCAGGGTCAAGGTCACTTTCCCCATAGGAGATCACTTTGAAGAACACTTTTTGGTTCCAGATATAACCCTTTTGGTTCAATGTAGAACCCTTTCCACAGAGGCTTCTACATAGAACTCAAAAGGGTTCTCCTATGTGGACAGCTGAAGAACCCTTTTGAAACCATTTTACCAAGAGCATAGTTCTAATCTGATGAAGCACCATGAAGTTAGAAGCTGTATTTGGGTCTGGACCACTGCCTAACACCACTATTTTATTATTAAATAACCATGGCACGCTCAGGAAGAAACACACTGGACAAGAAATTGTTCGACTTAAACCATTTACTTCACTACTTGTGTCAAAACGTTTTGTAGGTTCCGCTAACAACAGACAAAGGCAGGATGCAGACGGTCAAAGTTACTGCTTCTTCAATTATGTTGTTATAGGTTTGCGGCAACACGACACACACAAAGAAAAAGTAGGCCCCAGCACACACTTACACCACATGCCAAGGTTCATAGTAACCTGCAGGTTGGCTACACAAAGGACGGTATTTGTGGTCGCCTGACCTTAGCAACCCGTCCAGGCCGGGATGGTTCGGCGGGAGGGAGCAAAAATCCTTGAATGAGTAGGTGTGTCCAAACTTTTGACTGGTACTGTATAAACTGGATATACACATATCAGCCCGTTTCTTATGCACAGCACCCCGTTCACGAAAATGGATTGCTCCTACAAACAGTGAATCATGTGGCCGTGGCTTGCTACTGTACATAAAGTAGGCAGACAGGCATCGAGGCATTCAGTTACGTTAGAATGCACAAAACAGGTGGCCCAAATTTCTTTGAGTGTGGTATGATCATCGGTGACAGGCGTGCTGGATCCAGTATCTCAAAGACGACCTCCCCCCTGGGCTTTTTTCACACTGTCTAGGGTTTACCGAGAATGGTGCGAAAACAGCTCGTTAATGAGAGGTTGAAGGAGAATGGCAAGAGTCATACAAGCTAACAGGCGGGCCATAAACGGACAAATAAGGGTGCAGTACAACAGTGGTGTGCAGAACGGCATCTCGGAATACAGAACTCGTTGATCCTTGTCATGGATGGACTATTGCAACAGATGACCACACTGGGTTCCACTCCTATCAGCTAAAAACAAGAAGAAGCAGCTCGAGTGGGCAAGCGATCACCAACACTGGACAATTGAGGAGTGGAAAAACATTGCCTAGAACATGAGATCGAGTTCAGTTTACTTGAGTGGCCTGGTCAGTCCCCAGACCTGGTCAGTCCCCAGACCTGGTCAGTCCCCAGACCTGGTCAGTCCCCAGACCTGGTCAGTCCCCAGACCTGGTCAGTCCCCAGACCTGGTCAGTCCCCAGACCTGGTCAGTCCCCAGACCTCAACCCAATTGAGCGTCTTTCTACAATGTAGAAAATAGTACAAATAAAGAAAAACCCTTGAATGAGTAGGTGTTCTAAAACTGTTGACCGGTACTGTATACTTCTCTGATTCAGAAGGGTTGGGTGAAATGCGGAAGACACATTTCAGTGGAATATTTTCAGTTGGACAGCTGACGAGGTATCCTCCTTTCCCTTCCATTCGTTTCTTTAACTGGTACTGGGGACATTCCGACTATTCGTGAGAGTGTTCATGAGAGTCTCAGCTGTCCACCGAGTGGTCATATTAGTGTGTAGCCCAAACCGTTCGGACGCTACAGACAGAAGTTGGCAGAAGAGGCTATACCGACTTCAGACATGTCAAGAACACAATAGTGAGAGTCTCGTCTTTCAATAGAGGGGTCAGAATACTTCGTAGGCCAAACCGTTCGGACACTACAGACGTTTTTGTGAGAAGACCTATTTTGGGGAAGTCTCATGGTTGACAAACACCACTCTAGCTCTGCCACCTTTCACCGCAGATGCAGAAGAACAATATCGGCAGATGCGGTAGATTGCGACGCAGCCCATGCAACAACAAAAAAACATATCTCTACCTTAAACAGACGGATTTGGATGGCTAGGTGAAATAGATAATAAACAAAAGTGAAATAAACAATAAAAAATTAACAGTAAACATTAGACTTACAAAAGTTCCAAAGGAATAGAGACATTACAAATGTCATTTTATGGCTATATACAGTGTTGTAATGATGTAGATCTCTCTCTCTCTCTCTCTCTCTCTCTCTCTCTCTCTCTCTCTCTCTCTCTCTCTCTCTCTCTCTCTCTCTCTCTCTCTCTCTCCCCATCTCTCTTGCAGTATCACCGTTTTGACACCAGGTGGCAGGAAAGTCTAACTTACTGCTGCTCTTAGCACTGCCACTATTATTATTCTGAAGGAAATCCCAGACAGTCCTGGGATCAGATAAATCAGATTTTAAAAAAGGTATTTCCCTCATATCACAACAGCTGGTTAGCACACACATTTATGAAGAGGGAAATGCATCGCAAACAGCACCCATATAAATGGAGGGATTAAAAAAGACACCAGCTATGTGGATGTTGTTGTACAGGGCCCTTGTATTACAAACAATCTGGTCTGATCCAAGTCATATCAAAGGGCATGCTGGGGTAAAACAACACAATGAAACACTGCCTTCAGGGTTGGATATTTACAATGACTCATCTATATGTGCTTGTTATCCACAGTATCTCCTCATCTCCACTTCTTCTGATGCCAGAACCAAATCATCCCTGACTACAGCCATTCCTTCTGGAACAACCTCTTATCTGCATCAAAACAATGTCCAATCTCATTCTGTGTGTCACCACCATAGTGGGATAAGCTGCAAGACGCAGCTTGTTCAAAGAGACTCCCGTCCTGTGTCTTTCCACTGATTAACTACCTCGCGATGTCTTCTCAGTTCCCATCATATGGTTCAATAGACCATCATTGTTAATTGTTTACTCCATGTGTAACTCTGTGTTGTCTGTTCACACTGCTATGCTTTATCTTGGCCAGGTCGCAGTTGCAAATGAGAACTTGTTCTCAACTAGCCTACCTGGTTAAATAAAGGTGAAATTTTAAAAATCATGTCTTCCTCAATAGACAGTGAATGAGATGAGGGAGATACTGTATATTACTCTAAACTACGCTCCTCTGTTGGGATGAGGAAGGCCATTTGATCAGGGTTTAACGATGCCTTTTGGCTCTGTGATGGTGTGTCCTCCTGAGTGATGGGCGTGTGTGAACAGACAGATCCCCCCCCCCCCTCGGTGCCATCTGAGAGGGTGTCATCTGATATCAGCATTTGTTTCCCATGCCGACCCTCATCCTGAATCAGGAAGCTTTGACTTGTCAGAGATCATGTGGACATATATTCAAGGAAACGTTGCCTCTTTGCTTAGCAAAGAAATTGGGTAGTTTTAAAAAATAGATTACAAAAAAATGAAGACAGCAGGTTTGTCTAAGATGGCTTCATATTAGAAGAGTACACTGTCTGAACCTGCTATGACTCATTATAATTGTCAGTGCTGTGATTTCTCCTCCATATGTGCCCCTCTCACGTCTGTTTGTCCTCCACAGTGTGTTTGTGTACTGTCTGCTTGATGTTTGAGTGAGTTGTTTCTCAGTATCGGGGGAAAGACTGGGAAGCCCACATGTCCTGTTGTCAGTGGACTCTGCCCCTCCACGCTGGATGGAGGAGGGGACGTGAACATGGAGGTGTGACACGTGTGTGTGTGTGTGTGTGTGTGTGTGTGCGCACGCCCTCAGACAGACACTCATACACAGTGGGGACCCAGCCAGAGGGAGGAGTAATACACACCTGTCTGTAGCACATTCCAAAGTGGAACTCTGAACATTTTACCCAGCAAACTTTTATTTATTTATTTAACTAGGCAAGTCAATTAAGAACAAATTCTTATTTTCAATGACAGCCTAGGAACAGTGGGTTAACTGCCTTGTTCAGGGGCAGAACAACAGATTTTTTCCTTGTCAGCTCAGGGATTCGATCTTGCAACCTTTCAGTTACTAGTCCAACACTCTAACCAATATTGGCCCTGTGTAGGCTGCCCACACTGGCTAAAATATTGTTCCCATGTAGGCTGCTCACATTGGCTAAAATATTGTCCCCATGTAGGCTGCCCACACTGGCTAAAATATTGTTCCCATGTAGGCTGCCCACACTGGCTAAAATATTGTCCCCATGTAGGCTGCCCACACTGGCTAAAATATTGTCCCCAAGTAGGCTGCTCACATTGGCTAAAATATTGTCCCCAAGTAGTCTGCAAACATTGGCTGATGTGCCTTCGCTCATCGTCTCCACATTGGCGCCCAAGGCATTCGTCATCATTCTGGTGCGGGCAGCCCTCACTTGGCCTGAAGTAAACCCATATTCTCCCAGCAAACATGCCCACATGGCATGAAATGCCTTTAGTATTTAATAGGAATCTATTTACTTATTTCATTATAACAATTTAATTCAATGCATGAATTGCATATTTTATAAGCCTATTTAGGAAACATGATACATTGTTGTTACTATCATACATCATGTTCTACAAGAGAAACTGTTACATTTCTCATGTCACATGCACATATTTAAGTG
The DNA here is from genome assembly GCF_002021735.2 of Oncorhynchus kisutch. Classification (NCBI taxonomy): domain Eukaryota; kingdom Metazoa; phylum Chordata; class Actinopteri; order Salmoniformes; family Salmonidae; genus Oncorhynchus; species Oncorhynchus kisutch. Next base: position 70,840,522 of record NC_034186.2, on the reverse strand, counting down.
TTTTAAAAAAATACTTCAAATACAAGATCTAAAATAAATCGGCATCACACAACAGAACACTTCAACTGGAACTACATGCGCAGTAACGGTTGCACAAAAACCATTGTGTGCAAACCACGCCCCCAAATATTTTAATGAGCCTCCACCTTTATCTGGGCTTGGTGAGGGCTAGCCTGTGCTGGGCTTGATGAGGGCTAGCCTGTGCCGGGCTTGGTGAGGGCTAGCCCTTGCTGGGCTTGGTGTGGGATGGCCCCTGTTGGGCTGGTGTGGGCTAGCCTGTGCTGGGCTTGGTGAGGGCTAGCCTGTGCTGGGCTTGGTGAGGGCTAGCCTGTGCTGGGCTTGGTGAGGGATGGCCCCTGTTGGGCTGGTGTGGGCTAGCCCTTGCTGGGCTTGGTGTGGGATGGCCCCTGTTGGGCTGGTGTGGGCTAGCCCTTGCTGGGCTTGGTGTGGGATGGCCCCTGTTGGGCTGGTGTGGGCTAGCCCATGCTGGGCTTGGTGTGGGATGACCCCTGTTGGGCTGGTGTGGGCTAGCCCTTGCTGGGCTTGGTGTGGGATGACCCCTGTTGGGCTGGTGTGGGCTAGCCCTTGCCCATTTTGGCCACCATATACCCACATGGGAGTCATGTTTTCTGGGTATGAATGTCACATGCCATTTCAACTATTGACATGTAAAAGGACAGAGACTTATCACTGGATACACCTGTTGCTGACACAGGAGCTAGAGATACAAATGTCTGGACTTAGGAGGCCCAGGAAATAACAGTCTCTATTTAAGCAATGCAAAAATTGCGCCGGAAGGAATGGCAGCAGTTTTACGGGCGCTAATTGTGCTATTATGTGTTTTTTTCACATTATTTGTAACTTATTTTGTACATAATGTTTCTGCAACCATATCTTATGGCAAAAAAAGAGCTTCTGGATATCAGGACAGCGATCACTCACCTCGGATAAGCAAGACGCACAGGACATTCACCAAACACCCGATAGGGCCAACATTCCCGTTAGAGGAAGCGATGCAGATACAGAGGACAAAGAGCCGGATGCCTGGTCAGGACCCGGAAAAGGCGTGTGGGAAAGCTGCCGTTGCCATCAATACTACTCGCCAACGTGCAATCATTGGACAATAAACTAGACGAGGTACAATCACGAATATCCTACCAACGGGACATCAAAAACTGTAATATCCTATGTTTCACGGAATCGTGGCTGAATGAATACGTGGATATTATATTCAGCTAGCGGGATATACGCTGCACCGGCAAGATAGAACAGCACACTCCGGTAAGACGAGGGGGGCGGTCTGTGCATATTTGTAAACAACAGGTGGTGCATGAAATCTAAGGAAGTCTCTATATTGTGATAAATTGCAGGCCACACTACTTGCCTAAAGAGTTTTCAGCTATACTTTTCATGGCTGTTTATTTACCACCACAGACAGATGCTGGCACTAAGACCGCACTCAGTCAGCTGTATAAGGAAATAAGCAAACAGGAAACCACTCACCCAGTGGCGGCGCTCCTAGTGGCCAGAGACTTTAATGCAGGGAACTTAAATTAGTTCTACCAAATTTCTATCAACATGTTAAATGTGCAACCACAGGGAAAAAAATATATAGATCACCTGTACTCCACACACAGAGACACGTACAAAGCTCTCCCTCGCCCTCCATTTGGTAAATCCGACCACAACTCTATCCTCCTGATTCCTGCTTACAAGCTAAAATTAAAGCAGGAAGCACCAGTGACTCGGTCTATAAAAAAGTGGTCAGATGAAGCAGATGCTGAACTACAGGACTGTTTTTTTCCGATGGCATTGAGGAGTACACCACATCAGTCACTGGCTTTATCAATAAGTGCATCGAGGACGTCGTCCCCACAGTGACTGTATGTACATACCCCAACCAGAAGCCATGGATTACAGGCAACATTCACACTGAGCTACAGGGTAGAGCTGTCGCTTTCAAGGTGTGGGACTCTAGCCCGGAAGCTTACAAGAAATCCTGCTATGCCGTGCAACAAATCATCAAACAGGCAAAGCGTCAATACAGGGCTAAGATTGAATCATACTACACCGGCTCCGACACTCGTCTTATGTGGCAGGGCTTGAAAACTAGTACAGACTACAAAGGGAAGCACAGCCGCGAGCTGCCCAGTGACACGAGCCTACCAGACGCTGCCCAGTGACACGAGCCTACCATCACTTCTATGCTCGCTTCGAGGCAATCAACACTGAGGCATGCATGAGAGCATTAGCTGTTATGGAAGACTATGTGATCACGCTCTCCGTAGCCGACGTGAGTAAGACCTTTAAACAGGTCAACATACACAAGGCTGCAGGGCCAGACATATTACCAGGACGTGTGCTCCAGGCATGTGCTGACCAACTGGCAGGTGTCTTCACTGACATTTTCAACATGTCCCTGATTGAGTCTGTAATACCAACATGTTTCAAGCAGACCACCATAGTGTGCCCAAGACCATCCTGTGCCCAAGAACACAAAGGCAACCTGCTTAAATGACTGCACACCCGTAGCCACTCACGTCCGTTGCCATTAAGTGCTTTGAAAGGTTGATAATGGCTCACATCAACACCTTCATCCCAGAAACCCTAGACCCACTTCAATTTGCATACCGCCTAAACAGATCCCAAACAGATCCACAGATTAAGTCATCTCTATTGCACTCCACACTGCCCTTTCCCACATGGACAAAAGGAACACTTATTTGAGAATGCTATTCATTGACTACAGCTCAGCGTTCAACACCATAGTACCCTCAAAGCTCATCACTAAGCTAAGGATCCTGGGACTAAACACCTCCCTCTGCAGCTGGATCCTGGACTTCCTGACAAGCCGCCCCCAGGTGGTGAGGGTAGGTAGCAATACATCTGCCACGCTGATCCTCAACCTGGAGCTCCCCAGGGGTGCGTGCTCAGTCCCCTCCTGTACTCCCTGTTCACCCACGACTGCATGGCAAGGCACTACTCCAACACCATCATTAAGTTTGCAGACGACACAACAGTGGTAGGCCTGATCACCGACAACGACGAGATTGGGAGAAGGTCAGAGACGAGATTGGGAGAAGGTCAGAGACCTGGCCAGGTGGTGCCAGAATAACAACCTATCCCTCAACATAATCAAGACTAAGGAGATGATTGTGGACTACAGGAAAAAGAGGACCGAGCATGTCCCCATTCTCATCGACAAGGCTGTAGCATGTTGAGAGCTTCAAGTTCCTTGGTGTCCATATCAACAACAAACTAGAATGGTCCAAACACACCAAGACAGTCGTGAAGAGTGCACGAAAAAGCCTATTCCCCCTCAGGAAACTAAAAGGATTTGACATGGGTCCTGAGATCCTCAAAAAGTTTTACAGCTGCTACATCGAGAGCATTCTCTAACTGGTTGCATCACTGCCTGGTACGGCAATTGCTCGGCCTCTGACCGCAAGGCACTACAGAGGGTAGTGCGTACGGCCCAGTACATCCCTGGGGCTAAGCTGCCTGCCACCCAGGACCTCTACACCAGGCGATGTCAGAGGAAGGCCCTAAAAATTGTCAAAGACCCCAGCCACCCCAGTCATAGACTGTTCTCTCTACTACCACATGGCAAGCAGTACCGGAGTGCCAAGTCTAGGACAGAAAGGCTTCTCAAAAGTTTTTAACCCCAAGCCATAAGACTCTTGAACAGGTAATCAAATGGCTACCCGGACTCGCTATTTTTATAGCCTCGCTACTGTATATAGCCTGTCTTTTTACTGTTGTTTTATTTCTTTACCTACCTATTGTTCACCTAATACCTTTTTTGCACTATTGGTTAGAGCCTGTAAGTAAGCATTTCACTGTAAGGTCACACCTGTTGTATTCGGCACACGTGACAAATAAACTTTGATTTGATTTCACACACTAAACACAAGTATTTGTGTTGCTAAAAGAGAGAGAGTGACACACACAGAGAGAGACACACCCAGTGAGACACACACAGAGAGAGAGAGAGAGAGAGAGAGAGAGAGAGAGAGAGAGAGAGAGAGAGAGAGAGAGAGAGAGAGAGAGAGAGAGAGACACACACACACACAGAGAGAGACATAGAGCGAAAGAGACACAGAGAGAGGGAGAGACACACAGAGACACAGAGAGAGAGAGAGACACACAGAGACACACAGAGAGAGACACTCAGAGACACACATAGAGAGAGAGACACAGAGAGACACTCAGAGACTGGGAAGAGACAGGGACAGACATAGTTGTGACTTTTCCTGTGTCTTGAGTGACATATTGCATGTGTAATTTGAGTGTAATGAACTTAAAGGGAATATAATATAATTGACTATTAGCATTTAAATTAATGAGGGAACAATCTTGCATATGTTCATAACTGCAAAATCTTTATTTTTCTTAAAAAATTAATGAAATTATAAAAAGTTGACATTATTCAACATTTAACAAGGTAAAAACAAACACATAAATATTTGAGTGTGAATGTTTGGTTTATATTTCTCACCCTGCACTAAATAATAATAAATATGATGTTCTGGGCATATGCCCAGTTTAATTTCCATGTTTTACAGTGCAGTTCAGGGTATGACAGAATCACTCAAAACGTTTCAGAGTATCAAGGAGTGGTGTTGGTTTGGGCCATTTAGTTGGTGTTGGTGAAGGCCTGGTAGAGGGCTGTAAGCTGGGCCTTCAGGTCCTGGGCGTAGGGGTCCAGCTTGTCCTTCAGGTCCTCAGCATAGGGGGCTAGGCTCTGCTGCACCATCTGAGCTCTGGTGGTCAGCTGGCTCTGGAGGTTCTCAGCCAGGGGGGCCACACTCTTCTGGAAGTCCTGCAGGCGCAGGTCCACTTTCTGCTTCAGCTCATCTGTGTAGGGACCCAGCTGGGACTGCATCTCCTTCACACTCTGCTCCAGACTCCCCTTCAGCTCCTCACTCTTCTGAAGCAGGGTGGCCCTCAGGGCCTCAGAGTCCAGGGACTCTGCATAGGGGGCCAGATCCTGTTTCAGCTGCTCCACTCTCTGCTGGACTTGTGTCTTGATCTCCTCTGCGTAGGGCTCCAGTTTCCCCTTGACGCTGCCCAGGTCCTGCTCCAGACGCTCTCTCAGCACCTCAGCCTCCTGGGTAATCTTGTTCATCAGGTCCTTGGCTGCAGGAGGAAGCTGCTCCTGCAGGGAGACTGCGTATTGGCTGGCCACATCAGCGCTCTCTGTGATACGGTCACTGCAGGAGAGGAGAGGGGTCTGGTCAAGTCAGGATTCTGCAATGCAGTGCCTTAGACCGCTGCACCACTCGGGTGACTAGTACTCTGAGAGGGCTTCCACTACAGACATTACAAACATGCTATGACAACTAGATCACAGGTCAAATTACTTACTTGACATCCTGTCCCAGCTGAGACTTCCTGATCATCTGGACGGTGTCGTCGGCAGTTTTTGTTGCCTTGGCGACATAGTCCCAGAAGGCATCTGTCAGCTGCTCCAACTGTGGCTTGGGCTCATCAGCATAGAACAGGTTAGCATGGCAACCTGTTGGAGCGTGGAAGTAGAGTTAGTTCCTGTGAAATTGGTCGTTTAACCTGACCTGCTTTATGACCTTACACTGTTCAAGGAGCTTGAATTTGACTAAGTTTAAAATAATAATCATTCTAATAATCTTGTTGCATTCAAAGGTTTCACTTTTTTTTTTACAGAGTAGTTATGTTTGTTTGTGGTAACATTAGATGTTACTTACCAGAGAGTATAGCAATTGCAAGCACCACAGACACCTTCATATTTGCGTTTCTCACTGAAACAGAAACATCATTAATCAATTACACGTCAATTACATTTGAATTTTAGAACCCTAAAATCCTAGTTTCCCAACACCTTGTTTTGAATCTCAGCATTGGCCTCACCTGTTTTTTTCCTGGTGTATCTCTGTGTATTCAGTCAGTCTGTGTGTCTATCAGGCCAGTGCCATGCTGTATATATAGTCGAAACCAGAGCTGTAGCTGAAAGCCCAAAGTCCAGGAGTCACTGCCATGTCACCTCTCTTCCTGCTTCTACTACAACTCCTTGCTGGCTGTCATCACATGCCTGTTCGCTTACTATATCGACATGCACATACACACACACACATGCACACGCACACACAAATCACAATGACAATACATTATTTTGTTATGTTCATATTCATTCTCTGAGCCTGACAGACTGAACATAGACAGACCAGACTTGATTAACCTGGCTTTGATTGAACTTCAATATGTTTATTTTGGGAATCTCCCCCACCACCACCATGGTCCATTTTATTGGTTATATTCTAATTAGACAACTGTGCATGGACCTTGACCCTTCTACTGAAAGCCTCATTCTAGAGAAAACTTACAGTCAGAGATGCAACTTTCACTGGGGACATATCCCCCCCACATTCTGAAATTGCATTTTTGTCGCCCAAAGTTTTATCATTGGAATGTGATACATAACGAGGCAACTGTGTGCTTTAGGACCATGCGGACGTCTCCGAGCAGTTGGGTAGTCTGTTTGGAGTGTTTATCCAACTGGATAAAAAATATATAAATAATTTTCCAAAATATGGCTCACCCACTTCTAAAACCAAAGATGCGCCCCTGCTTATGGTAATACTAATGGGTAAAGGTATTTCACTGCTGACGGCCGGCAACCTTAAACATGTCCACACCAAAGACACTTTCTAATCAGGTCAAGCAATGAGACCACAACCACATATAATACTAACTAGATTCTACGGATGCTGGCGTTAGTACATTTGACTTTTCAATTTAGTGCTTTTCGACAAGGATATGATTTCATTCTATGGGTGTACCACAGAGTTCAATTCTCGGGCCGACTATTTTCTCTGTATATATCATAATCATCTGCTCAATTATCACTCGCTACTATGGCCTATTTATTGCCTTACCTCCTCACGCCATTTGCACACGATGTATATAAACTTTTTTTTTTCTATTGTGTTATTGACTGTACACTTGTTTATTCCATGTGTAACTCTGTGTTGTTGTTTGTGTTGCACTGCTTTGCTTTATCTTGGCCAGGTCGCAGTTGTAAATGAGAACTTGTTCTCAACTAGCTTACCTGGTTAAATAAAGGTGAAATAAAAAATAACACATTTAAATAAAATAATTATAGATATCCTGGCGTTTGTTCAGCCATCAACAGTAACGGTTGTGTCACCTCAACTGCCAACGCAAACCTATAGCGCAGTGTCAACCTTCACACATTTTAGTCATCCCTGAGGTCAGAGGTTATTTGAGGTGTTGAATGTTTACATAGGGAATAGTAGATTCCAGGCAACTGCCTCTCCTTATTCTACTCTCTATAGAGTGGCACTGTGATGGTTTGTAATAAGGCACAGTGGCAGATATGAGGTTTAGAACTCAACTCCTGACTTCACAGCTCCAGATTACCAGGATGTGACATCATGAATAACTCAAGTGATGTAGAATGAGTGCTTGGAACATTCTCAATCTGGCCATTCTCTGGGTAGACTGATCCACCTTTTTGACATGTTAATGTTGTTCCCAGACATTGCTTTGTGCAATAACCTGGGGGCGAGGTTATGACAAGGTTAACTACCTGTCACGCCCTGACCGTAGATTGCTTTGTATGTTTCTATGTTTTGTTTGGTTAGGGTGTGATGTGGTTGGGCATTCTATGTTTGTATGTCTAGGTTATGTATTTCTATGTTTTGGTCGGGTATGGTTCTCAATCAGGGACAGCTGTTTTTCGTTGTCTCTGATTGAGAACCATACTTAGGTAGCCTGTTTTCCCACTGTTAGTTGTGGGTGGTTATTTTCTGTTTAGTGTTGGTTGCCCCTTGCAGAACTGTTTCGGCTATTCTTTTGCATTCAGTGTTCAGTCAGTTGAGCTAAAGATAAAGATGAACACGTACCCCGCTGCATTTTGGTCCAATGACTCCTCTTCTGCCGACGAAAGCCGTGCCACTACCAATATAGCACAGGAACCCACTATCCATTTAAACAAAATAACTACAGTATGACAAAGGGGGAGCTTTACTTTGAAAAATGGAAGTCTACTGTAACATTTAATTTATTCCAAGTAAGTTCCTAGACACCATACATTATCTACTAGCTATTGTGAAATCACATCTAATGAATGGACTGGGCTGGGGTCAAATGAACTTTGGTCAGACAACTGACACATGGAAGTGCTTGAACACATGACCGCACAGTGAAACTGAAAACTATATCATAGAATATATTCTGAGAGTCAATGCCAGCTGGCTGGACATCAAATTTAAACGGACTGTAAATCAATACCATATCTGATCAGACTGTGATATCTCATGAAGTTTGGAAGGAAGGTGTTGTCTGGACAAAGTGCTATTTATGTCTGAGAAATGGCTGTGATTGGCTCAGAGAATGGCTGATTCAATCTGAGACTTTCTGTGTCATCAAGGAACAATCCATGAAACTGACCTGGTGTGAACCAGATACTCACTATCAGCATTGTAGAGTTGTAGCATCATATATAAAGACCAAGATACATTATGGTTGAGAGAAAGGAACAGGCTAGTGTATGTAAAAGTGCATAAGCCTCAATACAACACAATACATCTACCCTCAGATGATACTAACAGTAACAGACCTGTATAGCTGCAAGGCAACAAATGTCCCGCTGCACATGTATCACTACTGCATATCATTGAAAAACTATAGACAAGGGGATTGAATGGAGATGTGTTTATCAGCATGCAGTCCCAGGAGATTGGTCTTCACTGAGTATCTCTGACCACTATTTTATGTCCCAAACTCTGTTTGTGACACTTTACCCAGAGGTGATGATAACGCAGTGCTCTCCTGTGCATTCTGGGTCCAGGGGTTCATTGGGACAGGTCCAGGGTGAGTTGTCAGGACAGAACTGGGCTGGGTCAGGTAGACAGGTGCTGAGTGGTGCACTGCAGTCTGATGGTTTATGATTTGGAGCACTGCTGACAGCAAGGCACTGGCTCCTGGACTTTGTGTTCCTTACTGCCCTGCTCACTATATATACAGGCCAGGACACGGCTGAAACTAGTCACTGCAGACAGGACTCAGAGATACACCAACACACTCATATACAAAGACGGTAAGCTGGATTCTACAAGTCCATGGTATTATTTTATAGCATTCCATTATATATTTTTTCTGGTGGATTACAATGCTTTAAGTGATTGTTGCTTTATTTCACAGAATCTGATTGAGAGTCATGAAGGTCCTTGTGGTGCTCGCTCTGGCTGTATTCACTGGTGAGTGGGATACAAGAATATTTCAGATTATAAGTGAAATTTATAGAGCTGAAATATAGCAACATAATACATTTCATCAATCTATCAAATTAATTTTGAGTCAATAATAACAACCATAGCAGAGGGAGTATAATTTTCAAGTTACCTTAATGCCCCCAACAGGCTGCCATGCCTAACCAGTTGTTTCACAACAACTAACTCTTCTGCTACGCCCCAACAGGCTGCCACGCTAACCTGTTCTACGCTGATGAGCCCAAGCCACAGCTGGAGCAGCTGACAGATGCCTTCTGGGACTACGTTGCCAAGGCAACGCAAACGGCAGATGACACCGTCCAGATGATCAGGAAGTCTCAGCTGGGACAGGATGTCAAGTAAGTTATGTGATCTGTGATGTAGTTGTTATAATGTGTGGAATGTCTATAGTCAAATCGCTCAGATTACTAGAATGGGGACCTGAACTGACCCCCTCTCCTCTCATCTCCTGCAGTGACCGCATCACAGAGAGTGCTGATGTGGCCAGCCAATACGCAGTATCCCTGCAGGAGCAGCTTCCTCCTGCAGCCAAGGACCTGATGACCAAGATTACCCAGGAGGCTGAGGTGCTGAGAGAGCGTCTGGAGCAGGACCTGGGCAGCGTCAAGGGGAAACTGGAGCCCTACGCAGAGGAGATCAAGACACAAGTCCAGCAGAGAGTGGAGCAGCTGAAACAGGATCTGGCCCCCTATGCAGAGTCTCTGGACTCTGAGGCCCTGAGGGCCACCCTGCTTCAGAAGAGTGAGGAGCTGAAGGGGAGTCTGGAGCAGAGTGTGAAGGAGATGCAGTCCCAGCTGGGTCCCTACACAGATGAGCTGAAGCAGAAAGTGGACCTGCGCCTGCAGGACTTCCAGAAGAGTGTGGCCCCCCTGGCCGAGAACCTCCAGAGCCAGCTGACCACCAGAGCTCAGATGGTGCAGCAGAGCCTAGCCCCCTATGCTGAGGACCTGAAGGACAAGCTGGACCCCTACGCCCAGGACCTGAAGGCCCAGCTTACAGCCCTCTACCAGGCCTTCACCAACACCAACTAAATCACAAACACTTTCCCCCAACTGACTACTCTTGCCCTTTTGAAGACTGTATTCTCCCTTCAAAGTCTTAGAACATGCCACCGTTGTCAATAGAATGAGGGAGAGTTTACAAAGATGAACTTGGTAATGCAGATGAGGTCCATTCTATATTTTGTATGAACTGAATTGGCTCTGATAAGTCAATGACATCTTTGTATTTTGTTTGTTTGTTATCTGAAGGTTGGTCAGTGACTGTGCCATATTGGTGTTGTATTCTTAATTTATAGAAATAAAAAGCAAAACTAAACATAACTTAAATGTATTGTGTCTGATGTATCGTGTCTATGATGCTAATTTAAATCATTTAAGCTGCTTCCTCAAATTATAATGTGGTGACAAGAGTATGAGGTGGAAAGTCATATTGGGACATACAAATAGTACACATTGTCCAATAAGACTGGTTGCATGTAGGACTACTGTATGCCGCTGATCCAGTCATCTCTCCTTAAAATACGCATATGCCCCTGCTAGTTAAAAAGAGGTACAAGTATAGCTTCATATACCATCAGAAAAAAGTGTGTATCACAGCATAAACAAATCTTGAAGATGTTTAAAGATTACATTGACCTTTTAGTCATTTAGCAGACGCTCTTATCCAGAGCGACTTACAATCAGTGCATTCATCTTAAGATAGCTAGGTGGGACAACCACATATCTCTGTCATAGTAAGTACATTTCTTCTCATTAAAGTAGCTAAATATCTTACTCAAAGGGAGAGTTAAAGCTATTAGGATTATAGCCTGCAGTGTTTGTCTTCAAAGTGGGAGCCATAATTACAACCTATGTGTTGTGAAAATGGTGTTGTTTGCTCTATAACCCGTGAGTTCATATGCCTTGACACTGTGATATACAATATAGGCCCAAGGCTGAGACAATAGAACACACAATGGCAGAATAAATTCAACCACACCTTTGTTTCATCACAAAACCAGAGAGCAGGGTAGCCTAGTGGTTAGAGCGTTGGACTAGTAACCGGAAGGTTGGGAGTTCAAACCCCCGAGCTGACAAGGTACAAATCTGTCGTTCTGCCCCTGAACAGGCAGTTAACCCACTGTTCCCAGGCCGTCATTGAAAATAAGAATGTGTTCTTAACTGACTTGCCTGGTAAAATAAAGGTTAAAAAAAAATATATATAATAAAATAAATATGTCTGGTGAAGTCCACAAAGCATATTACCTTAAACAAACAGTTGCATGACCTACAGCATGGTCAATGAAGTTAATATTTCTGACATTTTCAAACTACTGAACAACTATTGATTTAGAACACCGGAGAGTTACTGCAGGTCCCAAAGAAAACAGGAGCCTCTACTATTCCAGCACCATTTCAACTTCAACATCATCAAATCACCTATGCTTAATCTAATATAGTTACAACTAAAAGATACCGAAAACAATTTAGTCCAATCAACATAAGCTAAATATCATGTGGCTGTCCATGGTACTGATATATGTGTGTGTGTGTGTGTGTGTGTGTGTGTGTGTGTGTGTGTGTGTGTGTGTGTGTGTGTGTGTGTGTGTGTGTGTGTGTGTGTGTGTGTGTGTGTGTGTGTGTGTGTGTGTGTGTGTGTGTGTGTGTGTGTGGAAAAAGTAGAAAAAACATGTTGACACCCTACATGAAGAGAAACGCCAATGTCATCCTCCTCTCTTTCATGTTGATGAAACAGTCTACGACTGTCATACAGTACACGCTTTTAGTTTTTGTTGTCCTAGGCTACTGGGCTAAAATGCTTGCTCGCTAGCCTAGCTTCCTTTCATGGGCAACAATTAGCCAGTTAGTTAACATTAGCCTACTACATGTCTTGAGTGGTGCAGCTGTCATCTCCTGAGTGGCGCAGTGGCCTAAGGCACTGCATCTCAATGTGAGATGTCACGACAGTCCCTGGTTCGATTCCAGGCTGTATCACATCCGGCTGTGACTGGGAGTCCAATAGGGCGGTGCACAATTGGCCCAGTGTCATCCGGGTTTGGCCGGGGTAAGCCGTCATTGTAAATAAGAATTTGTTCTTAACTGACTTGACTAGTTAAATTAAGGTTAAAAACATTTTTTTAAATTAAAACATCTACTGTAGCTACATATTGAACTTCCCCCCTCTGAGGCCAGGGGCACAATGTATAAATTAACATTTGGATCCAAATCCCTATCTCCATCCATGGCTAATTTTGGATAAGGCCACCGGAGGACAACAACACAATGAGATGCAACAATTCAAGTTTTTTGTTTATTTTGATGTGATGTGGTTGGTGTGAATCCAAATCCAAACTGGCTTCAATAAAAACGTTTTTTTGGTGCACCAGGACCATTCACAGTTGAGTTCACTCAGTTTAGCTCAAAATATATAAATGATTGTATATGTTTTATTGGTACATTTTGGGGGGAAGCCAGGCTTCCCTTGGCATCCATGAATACACACCACTGGCTTTTTCCTTCAACATAGTTTTAGAATGAATGCCATCTAGTGGCAGTTCATTGTCAATTCAGGGAATTATAATGCCCTGTGCAATGACGGTGATTCACTGACCTCTTCACAGAAATCAGAAAATAACCATATATACAATGACCTGACAAACAGTCATGTACAGCTCTCTCTACCCCCCCCCCCTCTCTCTCTCTCTGAATTACTTGTAAAAACAACACAGTCCTGTAACACTATCTGAAATCCTATCACACCCCACAATCCCAAACCCCCTCCAGAGGTGGGTATGGAGCATGTTCAGAGCTGTCTCTGCATGTCTGATGATGTACCTGTATCACCCATCCTCCCCCTCTAACCCTCCGGCTCTGCCAGGGCTCTCCCATGCTGCCTCACCCAGAGGTAAACAAAATTCCTTGGGTCTGCCCCAAACTGCCACTGGCACCAGTAACCGTTAACCCTGCTGTGTTAGCCATGAACTTCCTTTGTTCAACATCATTACATTCTCAACCTAATATAAATGACCAGTAAAACGCTTTCTACTGGCCAAACTGTTAACCCTCCAAACACTGTTAGACAAGCATATTATTCGTTTACTGTTACCTGCATTGGGTAGCAGAACGTATGTCCATAAAACAACTCTGTGAGAACAGGGAACATGACAACTCAACATAAACCAAAAGTGGATGTTGATTTAGATCTTTGCCTGGTAGTAAGACTGTAAAACAAATCTCTGAGATCTGCCTTATGCCACAGGGGTTCTGTAATGATAGACTAAATAAATGGCCCACATCTAAGCCTATATTGAACTGGCAAAAGGTCAATAGATAAGAACAAGAGACAAGAGACAAGTACGGAAATTGTTCTTACAGTGTTCCTTATGTTCCTTGGAACAGCATTTTTACATAGCGAACAGTGTTTGATTTATGGTCCTTGTTGTTTGCTAGTGAACGGACACTGTATTTCTATGTATAAAGGGCATTGGAGGTGAGGTCAACCTATTGTTCGGTGCAAGTTGCCACCAGTCAGCTACGTAAGCAAAATCAGTGAGTCAGAAGCAGATGACTGACCACACACACACAGATAATGGAATCAAACCTAGTTTCCAAACTGGGCCCAGCTGAGCGCCCTTTGGCCCAGGCACAGCCAGTTGTGGTGACATCACAGACTCATGTGAAGTTAGAGGTGAGGGGTCTCACTCTGACCAGAGGTGACCAACTAACCACAGACCACAGTCCTCCAGCTCCCGTCACACCACTCCTGACTCCAAGATGAGCTGGCTGGGGTTATGAGAGTTCACTGCTAACCGACAACCTCTCACACACTGCCCTGGTAGACGCATATTACCACATCACCCATCCTTACAATGAGAGGGAACAAAGAAGTATATATTTTTAGGACAAGAGGAAGTGTCTTCTGTTACAGAACTCTGTAGAAGTCTGTCGGTCTGTCTGTCTACAGCTAGTTATGCCGTACCATCATTCTTCTTATTCTCTTTTTCACTTCCCTCTCGTTCTCTCTCCCTGTTTCTATGACCCCAATGTTCATGCCTTGAAAACCATTACAAAAGCTCTACTGCACTACTCTTCATAACAGCTGTGCTGCTATTCCTGCCCCTCGTGGTCCCAGTTTTAATAGGACATGTCTGTCTGTCCCAGCAGGGAGAGCAGCAGTGGGTATTGAGTTCAGCTCAGGCTGAGACATTTAAATACAAAGAGTGAACCAAATTACAATCAAATCAAATTGTATTTGTCACATGCTTCATAAACAACAGGTGTTGTCTAACAGTGAAATGCTTATGGGCCTTTCCCAACAATGCAGGGAGAAAAATTTTTTGAAAACATTATAGAAAAATATTAACACAAGGAATAAATACACAATGAGTAAGGATGTGCAAGGGTAGCAGGTAATTAAGGTAGATATGTACATATAGGTAGGGATTAAGTTAGTCAACAGGACATATAATAAACAGTAGCAGCAGCGTATGTGATGTGTCAAAAGAGTTCAATGCAGATAGTCTGGGTAGCTATTTGGTTAACTATTTAACTATTTAGCAGAGAGAACAGTCTATGATTTGGGTAGCTGGAGTCTTGACAATTTCTAGGGTCTTTCTCTGACACCGCCTGGTTTAGAGGTCCTGGATGGCAGGGAGATCGGCCCCAATGATATACTGGGGCGTCCGCACTACCCTCTGTATCTCCTTGGGGTCAGATGCCAAGCAGTTGCCATATCAAGCGGTGATGCAGCCAGTCAAGATGCTCTCAATGGTGCAGCTGTAGAACTTTTTGAGGATCTGAGGGCCCATGACAAATCTTTTCAGCCTTGTGAAGGGGGAAAGGCTTTCTTTACAACTTTGGTGTGTGTGGACCATGATAATTCCTTAGTGATGTGGACACCGAGGAACTAGAAGCTCTCAACCCGCTCCACTACGGCTCCGTCGATGTGGATGGGGGCTTGCTCGGCCCTCCATTTCCTGTAGTCCACGCTCAGCTACTTTGTCTTTCTGGCATTGTGGAAGAGGTTGTTGTCCTGGCACCACACTGCCAGGTCACTGACCTCCTCCCTACAGGCTGTCTTATTGTCGTCGGTGATCAGGTCAACCACTGCTGTGTCGTCAGCAAACTTAATGATGGTGTTGGAGTAGTGCATGGCAATGTAGTCATGGGTGAACAGGGAGAACAGGAGGGGACTAAGCCCGCACCCCGTGTTGAGGGTCAGCATGGCAGATGTGATGTTGCCTACACTCACCACATGGCGGCGGCCCATCAGGAAGTCCATTATCCAAATCAAGTTACAATATAGATTGTGTCATCTGTGGATCTGTTGGGGCGGTATGAAATTGGAGTGGGTCCAGGGTGTCTGGGATTATGGTGTTGATGTGAGCCATGACCAGCTTTTCAAAGCATTTCATGGCTAACAGAAGTGAGTGCTACTGGGCAATGGACAGTTAGACAGGTTACCTTGGCATGCTTGGGCACAGGGACTATGGTAGTCTGCTTGAAACATGTAGGTATTAGATAATGGGTCAGAGAGAGGTTAAAAATGTCATGAGTACATGTCCTGATAATTCGTCTGACCCGCGGCCTTGTAAATGTTAACCTGTTTACAGTTTTTCTCAGTCGCTTTGGTGCATTTCTTGATACTACTTGTACAAATTCCAAATCATCTAGTCACTTGTGCACATCTTTAAAGCAATTTCTTATTCCTTTGAACAAATTGCAATTGATAATGTACAAGTGTCAGCTTTTTCCCACATTATCAATTGCTCATGTCATGTTGATCAAAATATAGTAGATGGTTCTCTGTTGAATAGTCTTACCCCTCAAAACATCTAGGCATTAGTTCCTTGCATAAGCCATTACATGCAAAACTGTTGAACTATTTGTCATAAACTGTCAGCATAGTTTTACACATTTCTATTAGACCTTTTGTACAAAAACGTGAATTGATGAATCGTGCAGGTGAAATTGACCCTCACTCATGAACGAATGTAAAGTGTTAGATCAACCAACAATCAAACAGTTGTCTAAATTGCTCAAAGGTGCATCTCATGAAGAATCAATTGGCAAGCATACATAGACAGACCACAACACAGAGTTGCAATTTTCCAATAATGGATGGACCAGGAAACGAACAGGATCAACAGCCAAGAGGAGGAAGAAGAGGAGCAAGGATGCGTGGTGGAAGGCAAAACAGAGGAAGAGGCAGAAGAGGACATAGGCGCATGTCTGATGACATAAGGGCCACTATTGTAGACCATGTTGTCAATCATGGCCTTACAATGGCTGAGGCGGGTCAAAGGATGCAGCTGAATATTGGGAGATCAACCGTGTCCTCAATAGTTCAAATGTTTCGAAGAGAGAACAGGTATGTCCACCAATGTACAGTGCACTGTTACTGTATATAAGCAGTATACTGTATACTTCCTACAATGCTTCATATTACAGTAGTCCACTTGTATTTCACAGCATACAGAAATATACTCTATACAGATACATACAGCACCTTACATGCACCAACCTGCATGTTTTACAGTAAAATGTGTGTTCGCATAGTTTTTGTCTATGTGAAAGTGTGCGATGCATCACTGGATTTTTCCCCACATAGGACTGCAAGATTACCTCAAACCGGTGGCAGAGGACGCCTTTTCACACCTCAACAGGAGGAGGCTATTTGCACCATGGTCCGAGCAAACAATGCCATGAGACTCAGGGAAATACAAAGGACCATTATAGAAGACAATGATGTCTTTGAAAACATCCATACGGTTAGCATCTCAACCATCGACAGGGTGCTGCATAGAAACCAGATGAGTATGAAACAGCTGTACTGTGTACCATTCCAAAGGAATGAGGACAGAGTTAAGGAGCTACGGTACCCGTATGTACAGGTAAAACATATATCTATGTAACTACTTTACAGCAACATTTTATAGTGATACATAGTCCAGTAAGCATAAACTGCACACATTTCCATTGCTGTGTAAGGAACATGCAATATGTGTACATTTTATGTCACTCTTCCTTACCAAAACAAATTCAACTGTGTGTTCTGGGATATAGCGTATAATGGAGTTGGAATCAAGTGAACCCTCTCACAACTTTGTATACGTGGATGAGGCTGGCTTCAACCTGACCAAATGCAGAAGGCGGGGTCAGAATATCATCGGTCACAGAGCTACTGTGGATTTGCCAGGCCAAAGGGGAGGAAATATCACCATGTGTGCTGCTATTTCGGAGCATGGTGTCCTAACCCATATCCCCCTTATAGGGCCATACAACACCCAGCATCTACTCAACTTTTTAGAGACTCTCTACAGGGCTCTCATCCCTGATGATGAGAGGGGTCTGTTTAGAGAGGATTTGCCAGAGTATGTGGTCATTTGTGATAATGTGAGTTTCCATCGATCAAACATCATAAGGCAATGGTTTGTGACCCACCCGAGGATGCTCATAGAATTCCTCCCACCTTATTCACCATTCCTTAACCCAATTGAGGAGTTATTTTTAGCATGGAGGTGGAAGGTGTATGATCGTCAGCCACACACACAGATGACCCTGCTGGCTGCAATGGATGCAGCATGTGAGGACATCACAGTAGACGCCTGCAGAGGATGGATAGGGCATTCCAAAAGATTCTTTCCACGTTGCATTGGAAGGGAAAATATCCGGTGTGATGTGGATGAGAATATGTGGGCCGACAGACAGGAACGTCTGGATGTGTAGAGACAGCACAACAGTGCTGCGGTCAAAGTTGTGCCTTAGGGGTGGTTTCCTGTGTTTCTTTCTAATTTCGTTTCCTTTGTGCCCCTTGGGTTGTCCAGTCTCTTTCAATCAATAACCCACATACAGTAATGTGTAAATAGTACTGTTGAAATGTATATATGCCATAGAAGTGCAGTCTTGTGCATTTTCAATAAGGTAACTGTCATCCAAACTGTAGCCTAAGTTTACATCAGGTAATACTGTCAAAGTACCAAGTTAAATTGACAACATGCCTAAACATTTTGACGACCTTGTTCGTGAACAATGACTCAATGACTTATCATTCTGATGACACTGACATGATCATTGGCATGAATATTTACTTTTGAGAGATGTACTAAGGATTTTTTGTGACTGACTAGCTTCAGAAACATATCTATTGTATATTGCAGTTTGTACAAATTGTTCTGAGAAATGCACTTATTATTTTGCACATGTTAGGGATGATGTGAAAAATGCACTAAAGCGACTGAGAAAAACTGTAACCTCTCTAGGGTAGGGGGCAGCATTCGGAATTTTGGATTAAAATAGTGTCTGTGAGTATAACAGAACTGATTTAGCAGGCGAAAACCTGAGAAAAATCCATTCAGGAAGTAGTTTTTTGTTTGTTGGTTTTGTAGTTTTCTATTCAATGCCATTACATTATCCATTGACTTAGGACTCCATTTGCAGTTCCTTTGCCTTCCACTAGATGTAAACAGTCATTAGAAATCGTTTCAGGCTTGTATTCTTATAAATGAGGGAATAAGACCAGTCTGAACGAGTGGACCCTAACGTGACACAGAGTTTTTTTCAGGCGAATGTGCATTTCTTGTTTAACTTTTATATTGACGACGTTATTGTCCGGTTGAAATATTATAGATCATTTAGGCTAAAAAACAACCTGAGGATTGAATATAAACATCGTTTGACATGTTTCTAAATATGACACTGTGGTTGGAAGTTAACAAGAAGTTAATCTTTAAACCTATCTAAAATATGTTTTGTTTTCTGAATTTTTATAATGAGCATTTCTATAATTGAATTTGTCGCTCTGCAACCTCACTGGATGTTGGCCAGATGGGACGCTAGCGTCCCACATACCCTAGAGAGGTTAAAAATTCTTACTCACTTTTCCTGCGAGATCACACAGTCGTCCGGAACAGGTGGTGCTCTCATGCATGGTTCAGCGTTGTTTGTCTCGAAGCACCCACAAATGCTCATGCTGCAGACACTCAAATAGTCTAAAGAAGGCCAGTTGTATCGCTTCTTTAATCAGAACAACAGTTTTCAGAAGTGCTAACATAATTGCAAAAGGGTTTTCTAATGATCAATTAGCCTTTTAAAATGATAAACTTGGATTAGCTAACTCACTGTGCCATTGGAACACAGGAGTGATGGTTGCTGTTAATGGGCCTCTGTACGCCTATGTATATATTCCATTTTAAAAAATGCAGTTTCCAGCTACAATAGTCATTTAGAACATTAACAATGTCTACACTGTATTTCAGATCAATTTGATGTTATTTTAATGGAAAATTGCTTTTCTTTCAAAAACAGGGACATTTCTAAGTGACCCCAAACTTTTGAACAGTAGTGTACATATCCATTCTGACCAATCAGTGAAGAGGTAGAAGTTGACTCCTGGAGTTTATCTCATACTATCAGGCTCTGAACACACCAATCAACACCAAGAAGGCTTCTTCTGATTACCACACAGAGAGGAATGTCTAGTATTGACAGCAGAGGTAGCGTACCTGCTGGACCATTCTCGGTAAAGGTCATCGGTACTGCTGGAATCAGTAGTGGCGCTGATAACAAGGCCTATATATGGCCAGCATTGCCATATATAGACTTTCATTACCTGAGTATAACAATGACTCAACAGAAGATTCATCATTATGAAAGCTCTGTTGTTTTATCACTGGGGCTTTCCAGAACCCATTACAAGACCCAAGATGTTAACTTTCACCATACAACACCATCTTTAACCAAGCCTTAACTATGCTTAGATCTTACTATGCCTGACCAAATTCCTAGGCAGAACATGTTCAGAACAAATCTGATGTGATAAACAAGCAACACCATAACGACATTGTTGTTGATCAAGATGTGGCTTTGATGTACTTCAATTGTATTCATCAGTTGTGTAAAGTACATAAGTAAAAATACTTTAAAGTACTACTTAAGTAGTTTTTCTGTACAGGGAGTGTGGTCATGGCCACACTCCCTGCACTCCATTTTACAGCGCCTCTGAAGCAATTAGGGTTAAGTGCCTTGCTCAAGGGCACAGCGAGATGTGTCACCTTGTTGGTTCTGGTATTTGAACTAGCAACTTTTCGGTTACTGCCCAAAGCTCTAACCTTGATGTCCAACAATACATTAGCTGTGACTAGACCTAACAAAAAGGAGAATTAGAGCTACATTTGGGTGTGTGAGTTTAACTCATATGGCTCAGTTGGAGTCAGCACTTTCTCTCTTTTTTTTTGTCATCGTCTCAGTTCCTTACAGGCTATGAACAATAAAGCTAGCTCTGTCAAATCCTTATTTTGAGAGTTATATTGAGGTTACATTTTCTACAGTATCTCCTTTTACCTCAAAAGGTATATTTATGTGATGTATGAACTGTCTTTGTTGCCCCTCATGCCACTCTCTCTACCGCCCACTCATAATCCTTCCTACTGCACCCCAGCTCTATCCCCAAGCCCTGACATGTCCCTGGGAACAGCAGTATCTCCTGTCTTGTTTTGCACTGATCCCTCTTACCCTGGGGAGTTCTTGTTTTGAGGAAATAACAGATGTTACCAGTTACAGTGCCTTCAGAAAGTATTCATACCCCTTGATTTCTTCCACATCGACTGAGGTACTTTACAGATCATTTTAATTGTGGGGAACATAGATGTGTTAAACGTCATTTAAAAGTCACGTTAAACACTATTATTGCATGCAGAGTGAGTCCATGCTACTTATTATGTGACTTGTTAAGCACCTTTTTACTCCTGAACCTATTTAGGCTTGGTATATAAAAGGGGTTGAATACTTACTGACTCAAGATATTTCAGTTTTTAATTGTTAATGAATTTGTACACATTTTGAAAATCATTATTCAACTTTTACATTATGGGGTATTGAGTGTAGGCCAAAAATCTAAATGTAATCCATTTTATATTCAGGCTGTAACACAACGTGTAAGAAGAAAGGGGATGTGAATACTTTCTGAAGGCCCTGTACATGACTGATCCTAGTTGGATTTTGAACAGTATTATTCATGTGATTCTGATAGAAGATGTTCCATGGGTCATGGGTTCAACATCAGTCATGTAGACGACTTGGAGACAGTGCCTTTCAAATGCATTTCATTGGTGACCATCATGCATTGAAATAGCCCAGTGTAAATGAATGAAGACTGGTGGTGTGTGGAGAGGGTCCATACAGTGGCAAGGGGTAGTCAGTTGATACTCTAATTCCATGATTAAAAATAAACTGATTCAAATACATTGAAGATCAATGGAGCTGCCTGACAAGGATAGCCTATTTACAGATTCTTGGCGCCAGCAGTAGATTATAGTTGGCCAAAGAATTGTTCTCTGAGACATTTAACATTTAATTGTATTTCCAAAACGGATTACATAAAACACAACTGGAAAAGTCAAAGACCAAGAAGGAAATGTATAAACAAACTGAATGAGCCACAATCACATCTAAGAGTTCTTTAAACGGGTTTCCTTGTTTCAAATAGCCTACTTTTTTTTTCATAGAAGCACAAACTATTTTCGTTGACGTACATCATAAACTATATATTGCACAATCACCATATAGCCAACAACAACGCAAAGAGATGAGAACTTCGAACGCAGAGTGGCACATCGCGTGGAACGAACCATGAGCTGAGCCACACATCCTCACATGCGCGCGCTCTCCCAGCTACAGGCGCGCGGCCACCAGGACTGTATAAAAAGCACCGCGAACTGTCCCTAGAGCACGGAAGGAACTGGATTTCTTAGGTGAGTGAGGAATGGGGACAACTAATTGGCACCATATAGACTACAAACGCGCTTAAGTCATGAGTGAAATACCTTATTTTTAGTAGAAATATAAAGCATCATGTTAAAGTAGACTATATTTGATACCGAGGTAGAGACTACTTATAAAGTATTGCATTAGGTTAGGCTACTGTAGCCGACACATTAGGCAAAGAAAAGCAAGTCATTCATCTTTTTACTGTAGTGTGCAGATTAACCAGACCAAATGTATGGTAAAACTGTTTTAGAAGAGATGCATTGTAGTGGAAACTACAATACTGTATTAGTTTATAGCACAATGACTGGATTTAAAGTTTAATCTAAAACGTTTAATTGCAATGAACTAGTTTAGTTTCTATTCTAAAAGAGCTCAGTGAGTACAGTTATGGACATTTAGCGTCTATGAAATGTTATTTTTCCTATTTATTTTATTGGCTCACAGTAGTATTCTACTTTATAAAAAAAAACATATTCAGCCAATATCCCAATGATTTAACATTGTATCTTTGTATATTGTTGTATTTGTTTTCTATAGCTTTGATAGACAACCACTGTCTGACTTGGTCTATGTCTGTTTTCATAGGTGTATCTGTCTGTCAATCAATCATGAAGGCTGTGGCAATAATCCTTGCTCTGGCAGTCATCTCTGGTAAACCTGGGTTTACACTGTTCCCTTTTGACACTGTTATCAATATATACAGTGCCTTGCAAAAGTATTCATACCCCTTGGATTTCTTCACATTTTATTGTGTTAGAAAGTGGGATTTAAATTGATTTAATTGTAATTCATTACAATTAACGAATATATTTGAGTTATAAATGTTTTATTAATCTTTTATAAAATGTTAGAATTTTTCTTCCACTTTGACATTACAGAGTATTTTGAGTAGATTGTTGACAAAAAAAAGAAAATTAAATACATTTTAATCCCACGTTGTAACACAATAACATGTGAAGAAATCCAGTGCAAGGCACTGGATATACAGTATATATATATTTAATATTAGTCAACTGTATATACAGTATATATTTAGTATTAGTCAACTGTATATACAGTATATATATTTAGTATTAGTCAACTGTATATACAGTATATATATTTAGTATTAGTCAACTGTATATGCAGTATATATATTTAGTATTAGTCAACTGTATATGCAGTATATATATTTAGTATTAGTCAACTGTATATACAGTATATATTTAGTATTAGTCAACTGTATATGCAGTATATATATTTAGTACTAGTCAACTGTATATACAGTATATATATTTAGTACTAGTCAACTGTATATACAGTATATATATTTAGTATTAGTCAACTGTATATGCAGTATATATATTTAGTATTAGTCAACTGTATGTACATGAATGCATTTACTGACTCCTTGCTGAAATCAGTCTTTAAGATCAACTCTTACAATACTGTAACACTTGTATAATTAGGCTTCATACTGTACCAAGGCTCCACTCTCTCATTAACAGACTGGATTGAAACCCCCTGATGGTGTATATTATGGACACCTCACCTCAGAGCTCTCTGTCTTCCCCTGCAGGCTGCCATGCCCGCGTCGTGCGCCAGGCAGAGGCCCTCCCGAACCTCTGGGAGGAGAATGTTGAGCGCTTCTGGACCTATGTGTCTGAGATCAACAGCAGAGCCGACGGATTGGTGGAAAACCTCAAGGCCTCCCAGCTCAGCAGAGAACTTGAGTGAGTGGCACATTGTAACACAATTTCATTCTGAAGTGATATAGGCTCATATGCTTTACTTCATCGCTCTCCATTCTAGCCTTGTGCTGTGTGACTGTCTCTGACCATGCCTCCCTGCTTTCCCCTCTCTCCCCCATCCTCCCCCCTGTGTCCCTGACCATGCCACCCCTCTGCACCCTGCGTCCCCCTATGTCCCTGACCATGCCTCCCCTCTTTCTCCTCTCTCCCTCATCCTCTCCCCTGTGTCTCCCGATTTCCCAGACGATGTCTCCCCTGTACCCCTGTGTCTCCCGATTTCCCAGACGATGTCTCCCCTCTCTCCCCCATCCTCCCCCCTGTACCCCTGTGTCCCCTTACGTCACTGGCAATGTCTCCCTCTACCCACTTTGTGACCATCTCTAACCATGCCTCCCTCTCCGCAGCACCCTGATCACTGACACCGTGGCTGAGCTGACCGTGTACAGGGAGGACATCCAGACCAAGTTGGGGCCTTACTCCCAGGACACAGCCGCCTTGCTGGGCCAGGACCTGCAGCTTCTGACCACCAAGCTCCAGACCGACATGGTTGATGCCAAGGAGCGCAGCACACAGTACCTGGGAGAGCTCAAGACTATGATGGAGCAGAATGCTGATGATGTCCACAACCGCGCCAACACCTACACCCGCAAACTGAAGAAACGCCTTAACAAGGACACCGAGGAGATCCGCAAGTGAGTATAGATGGCAACAGCTAATGTACTGTAACAGCTTGCTTTCCAACATAGAATTTCAAAATTCAGTTTTCAATATGTCTTCCAAGTGATGCAAACCCCCTCTGCCTCTCCCTCCCCCAGGACCGTGGCCACCTACCTAGGTGAGATCCAGTCCCGTACCTCCCAGAACATGGATCTCGTGAAGGAGCGTGTGGAGCCCTTTGTGAGTCAGGCCCACGACACCGCCGGCCAGAGGCTGAGCAGCTTCACTGACCTTCTGAAGAACCAGGCCCAGGACCTGAGCCAGCAGGTCTCCACCCAGGCTGAAGACATGCGCGAGCAGCTGGAGGCCACCGCCGAGGACCTGCGCACCACCCTGGAGGGCAAGATCGATGAGCTCAGCAGCCTGATCGCCCCCTACGCCGCCAAGATCCGTGAGCAGCTCCAGACCGCCATGGACAAGGTCAAGGAGACCGCTGTCTAAATGGACCCAGGGGAGGGAGGGGTTTGGAAGCACTGTGCCACCATTCACCTAGCTACCACAGAGAGGAGGAGGGAGTTAAGTGATACTGATGCTGTTCTCACTGTGTTGGCACTGTGTTTTGGTTGAGGGGGGTTGATAGAGAGAGAGGGGTGAGGATGGCAGAGCTTTGAAGGGGTCTTGAGCAGACAAACACAGTCCTTTATGTCTGTTCAGGCCTCAGAAAGGCATTTACTGCTTAAATCACTTCAATCACTCTCTCGCTGTATTATCTCCTCATCTCAGAACACAAGAGCCACACTCAATACTGCCTTTCTTAAACACACAAGAGGCCATTGTTTTTAACCTGCTTTGCTTGTCTTCCTCATTATACGTCCTCTAGATGTCTCCTCCAAATTGTTCTACTAATCTGCATCAGGTTTCTAAGGCTGCTGTATGGGATACAAGTGGGGTTGAAACAGTATCTAACAATCGTGGGCCAAATTGTCTCCGGCCCATTCCAGCGCTGTCCCTGTCCTTCATTTCAATAACTGCACTGAATTAAGACTGGGCTTTTCTCCAGCACTAGCATCAGTCTGTCCAGAAAAAAGGGAAGAACCACTCCGTTCCTTGCTTGTCTGTGATTCTGTATCTACATCTGCTTTGTAGGCTCTGTATTTGTTGTGATTCATATAGGAGTGTATTTACTATGACTGTGATATGACGCGAATATGACAATGAAACTAAAAGGTATACTTCACAGGGTCCATATATTACCTGTCTGTATTAATTCAGTTTGGCCAGAGTGTCTCTGCCACTTCACAATGTAACACGCCCTGCTGCTCACCATAGCACTCTGTTCGTCTGGCTGTCGGGCTGACTGCAATGTGCTACCCAGCGCTGCGGAAATAAAATATGTAAAGAGTTGCTCAATTGTCAGTGTGTTCTTTTCTTGTCAAACCTTTATCAACTTTTTTCAACTTTGACATTTCTTTATTGTTAGTTACAATGACAACTGAGGAAGTTACAGTAATATAGATGGATCTTCATCTTACAATCTATGGTTGATGAACACACAAAATCAAGACATTCCTATGCTTATAAATTCCCTCTATCATGCACCATGTTCTGATAACAATGATAAGCTGGACCAGGTCAGTTACAGCTGGGGTTGGAGAGAAAACATAGAGGAGGGTAGCTCTCCGGGAACAGGGTTGGAGAGAAAACATAGAGGAGGGTAGCTCTCCGGGAACAGGGTTGGAGAGAACATAGAGGAGGGTAGCTCTCCGGGAACAGGGTTGGAGAGAAAACATAGAGGAGGGTAGCTCTCCGGGAACAGGGTTGGAGAGAAAACATAGAGGAGGGTAGCTCTCCGGGAACAGGGTTGGAGAGAAAACATAGAGGAGGGTAGCTCTCCGGGAACAGGGTTGGAGAGAAAACATAGAGGAGGGTAGCTCTCCAGGAACAGGGTTGGAGAGAAAACATAGAGGAGGGCAGCTCTCCGGGAACAGGGTTGGAGAGAAAACATAGAGGAGGGTAGCTCTCCGGGAACAGGGTTGGAGAGAAAACAGAGGAGGGTAGCTCTCCGGGAACAGGGTTGGAGAGAAAACATAGAGGAGGGTAGCTCTCCGGGAACAGGGTTGGAGAGAAAACATAGAGGAGGGTAGCTCTCCGGGAACAGGGTTGGAGAGAAAACATAGAGGAGGGTAGCTCTCCAGGAACAGGGTTGGAGAGAAAACATAGAGGAGGGCAGCTCTCCAGGAACAGGGTTGGAGAGAAAACATAGAGGAGGGTAGCTCTCCGGGAACAGGGTTGGAGAGAAAACAGAGGAGGGTAGCTCTCCGGGAACAGGGTTGGAGAGAGAACATAGAGGAGGGTAGCTCTCCGGGAACAGGGTTGGAGAGAAAACATAGAGGAGGGTAGCTCTCCGGGAACAGGGTTGGAGAGAAAACATAGAGGAGGGTAGCTCTCCGGGAACAGGGTTGGAGAGAAAACATAGAGGAGGGTAGCTCTCTGGGAACAGGGTTGGAGAGAAAACATAGAGGAGGGTAGCTCTCCGGGAACAGGGTTGGGTTATTTTCTGACCCCTGAAAACACAAGGGTGTGATGATTTTCAGTAAGGCCTTTTTCAGGGTACCTATCCTTCTCCCTAACCCACATCCCTCTTTCACCTTTTCTTTTAGGACCCTCCCCCACCACCCATACACCCCTCTCAACACACACTGTCAATTCCTCTCCGAATTTGTACAGATGGTGCTTGATTGACCAAACACTAAAGGGCCTTTCCACCCCCTCCTGCCCTGCAGGTCTTTCTTTCTCTTTTGTCCCCTTTCCTCCCTCCTTCCGTACCTCCCTCCCTCTCTCCCTGCTTCCCTGGTCCTGGCTTGTCGGGATCTGCTCTCACATTCCTTTCTCGTTATCCCAGCAGGTTTCAGGAACCATGTTTGTGCTTTCATCTACTATGTTAATAGTTATTCCACCCTCCTCTCCTGTCTAAGATACACAGATCTGCACGAAGGTACATACACACACACACACACACACACACACACACATAGATACACAAATCCTATGATAATTGCTTTTGATGGATCTACAGTTAGTTTTTCAATTTTGCAATTTGACTTGTAATATCGCTGACCATGCTGCTATCTTGGACCCAGTCTGTGTTGCAAAATAGATTTTAACCAAGAGATTTTAGGTTTAACCTTGATAAATCAGGTTTAAAAGAGCATGTAAACACCAGAAACACGCAGTAATAGTAAGGCATTCTGGCAGACCAAACAAAACATGGAGTTTTGTCTGTGTAGTTAACAGAAAGTGTGAGTCACAAAGTTTGCCTCTGAAGTGTAGGATAGTGGCCAGCAAGTAAACATTTAGGCTGGAAGCCAGGCAGTGGAGGCAACCACTTATCCCTCTTCTCTGCTCCACCAATCCCCTACTGAAAAAAAGCGCTTACAGTCGAAGTCGGAAGTTTACATACACCTTATCCAAATACATTTCAACTCAGTTTTTCACAATTCCTGACATTTAATCCCAGTAAAGATTCCATGTCTTCGGCCAGTTAGGATCACCACTTTATTTTAAGAATGTGAAATGTCAGAATAATAGTAAAGACAATGATTTATCTCAGCTTTAATTTATTGTATCACATTCCCAGTGGGTCAGAAGTTTACATACACTCAATTAGTATTTGGTAACATTGCCTTTAAATTGTTTAACTTGGGTCAAATGTTTTGGGTAGCCTTCCACACGCTTCCCACAATAAGCTGGGTGAAATTTGGCCCATTCCTCCTGACAGAGCTGGTGTAACTGAGTCCGGTTTGTAGGCCTCCTTGCTCGCACAGGCTTTTTCAGTTCTGACCACATATTTTCTATGGGATGGAAGTCAGGGTGTTGTGATGGCCACTCAAATATCTTGACTTTGTTGTCCTTAAGCCATTTCGCCACAACTTTGGAAGTATGCTTGGGGTCATTGTCGATTTGGAAGATCCATTTGCGACCAAGCTTTAACTTCCTGACTGATGTCTTGAGATGTTGCTTCAATATATCCACATAATTTTCTTCCCTCATGATGCCATCTATTTTGTGAAGTCCACCAGTCCCTCCTGCAGCAAATCACCCCCACAACATGATGTTGCCACCCCAGTTCTTCACAGTTGGGATGGTGTTCTTCGGCTTGCAAGTCTCCCCCTTTTTCCTCCAAACATAACGATGGTCATTATGGCCAAACAGTTATATTTTTGTTTCATCCGACCAGAGGACATTTCTCCAAAAAGTATGATCTTTGTCCCCATGTGCAGTTGCAAACCGTAGTCTGACTTTTTAATGGCGGTTTTGGAGCATTGGCATCTTCCTTGCTGAGCGGCCTTTGAGGTTATGTCGATATAGGACTGTGGATATAGATACTTTTGTACCTGTTTTCTTCAGCATCTTCACATGGTCCTTTGCTGTTGTTCTGGGATTGATTTGCACTTTTCAAACCAAAGTACGTTAATCTCTAGGAGACAGAACGCGTCTCCTTTCTGAGCTGTATGACGGCTGCGTGGTCCCATGGTGTTTATACTTGCGTACTATTGTTTGTACAGATGAACGTGGTACCTTCAGGAGTTTGGAAATGGCTCTTCTTTTGATTTTCCCATGATGTCAAGCAAAGATGCACTGAGTTTGAAGGTAGGCCTTGAAATACATCCACAGGTACACCTCCAATTGACTCAAATGACGTCAATTAGAAGCTTCTAAAGCCATGACATAACTTTCTGGAATTTTCCAAGTTGTTTAAAGGCACAGTCAACTTTGTGTATGTAAACTTCTGACCCACTGGAATTGTGATACAGTGAATCATAGTGAAATAATCTGTCTGCAAAGAATTGTTGGAAAATTACTTGTGTCGTGCACAAAGTAGATGTCCCAACCTGACTTGCAAAAACTATAGTTTGTTAACAAGAAATTTGTGGAGTGATTGAAAAATGAGTTTTAATGACTCCAACCTAAGTGTATTTAAGCTTCCGACAGTCAACTGTACACCTACAGTACTTTAGTGTTGTTGTTCATGGTAGTTTTAATAAACCAAACCAAGTTCATTGTCACTGTATACAACAGCATTATGGGCATTTTTGCTTTTGAAGTTGAAGCACCGTTTCGTGATTAAGTCTATAAATATGAACACAAGCTTCTTGATGATCTACATTAAAATGTGCTCACACATCCCTTTTAACCAGGAAAAAAACGATCGAAAAAATTATCCATGCAAGCAATAACTGTGTCTAGTAAACCACCTCTACTCAACCCTAACCTTAAAAAGTAGCATACCATTTCAAGTATGTGACCTTGTTTTCAATGAGAAGTCAAGAAGAGCAACAATGACTACAATGACCTCTCCCCTAAATCAGGTCACACTCCTAATAACAAACTCTGTGTTGAAGTGCACTGTTATTGAGTCCCAGTTTGTTTCTGTTCCTCCTTTGCTGGAAGGCTGTGTTTGGGTGAAGTGTCCTACACTATAGTAAACCCTGGATGTATTTGTAACGGTCTGGCCAAGGAGAAAACAGGAAAACCACAAGCATTCTGCCAGTCAGCACTTCTTCTCACATACTATACTGCAGCTCCTGGGTGTCTCTGGCTCTGGCTGAAGCAACAAAGGGCTTCAGCTAGCAGGTGTTGGCAGAGCAAAACCGACAGTAACCCCCGACAACTCCCCCACAGAGATTTTACCTCTTACTACCCTTCCTCCCCCATCTTGGTGCTGGAACACAAACCATCACCACAGGATCCCTTTGGCAAAAGAAGGGGGAAAAACAGTATTTTATCAGACGGCTTGTTATTGCAATTCATGAGCGAGTGAGACATGCACGTTCACGCCTCATGCATCACACCACAGGTGAGGAATGTGTCCTGTGTGATTAAGAGGTGCAAGACAATGGTCATCTGTGCATCACAATAGGGTTTCATATGGCTAAAGCCATCAGCACCAAATGGGCTCCCTGCTGTGGGCAGCAAGGGGCTGGGTGTAAAGAGGGAAGTGCTGCAATGAGGAAAACATACATACCCCTCCAGCACTAATGAGAGGTTACTATAGTTCAACAAACTGTAGTCCACTACCCCGGTATGCTCCAACACAGAGAATGACCTTCTAGACTTACTATTTTAAGAATAGTGCAAATAAAGCCATAAGACTTTGCCAGACTTTGTAGTTCTTGGACTTGGAATTACGTACTGGCTATTCCAGTACAATAGAGGCTTGTTGACCCCAGCTTCTCTCTTTTGGAGACAGCACAGAGGAGCACTAATATAATGGACTTTTATCAGATTTACATAACAGTGGACAAATATGATGCTGTGCATTCTGTATCACATGATAACACTGATAACACAGATCTGTGTGTGAGGTCAGTGAAGGGTAATGGCACTGAAAGTAGATCAGAGGGGAAGAAGGGCACATGTTATATTTTATATTGTGAAATTGAAAGGTGTCAACAAGGATTTCATCACACAGCTTTCATCTATTCAGAGAAGTCAGAACAGGGATGACTTCAAGGAAAGGAGGAGGGAAGGATGGAATGGGGCCCAAATACTTGTTTGCCAAAAAGACTTGATTCAAGGCTGGATTCAATCCGTATCGCAGAAGATCTGCTTTAAAATGCAAAGGTCATTGAATGCAGTCAACGCAACGATGGGAACACTGCCTTTAATTATTGGTCGCAGATCTTCAGTGTTATGGATTGAATAGAGCCCTAAACAGACTGGTCTGGTGGACTCAGAGACAGATCTTCAGTGCTATGGATTGAATAGAGCCCTAAACAGACTGGTCTGGTGGACTCAGAGACAGATCTTCAGTGCTATGGATTGAATAGAGCCCTAAACAGACTGGTCTGGTGGACTCAGAGACAGATCTGCACTGTCAATGCAGTGCTGTTTAGTGATGCCACTGCAGAACTGTATCAATATCTTAGCTCAGTAGTATAAGTAACTTGTGACCTAGTTTAATGGCCATAGTCCACTTTAGGTCTGTATCTCTGTGCACTGACAGTCTGATGATTTACAATGGATAGTTTATGACAAATGAATATCACATTATACAACCTAAGGCAGGATGAACCCCCCCCCCCCCCCCCCCCAGATCAGACTGTGAATTACAGATCTAGTCAAATAAATACATTCCCACAAAATCAGATTAAATACGTGATCATGTGTGGTTTGAAACAAGACAGGACATGGACCATACCTCAGCTGGGCTCTCCGGAAAAGGGAGATGGGGGAGGGTTGGTTAATCTGGAGGAGAAGGTGGGAGTAGGCCACTCTTGGTGCTTGCTTCATTGTGCGATGCAGGGTCACCATAGGTCAGAAGTGGTGACTACTGATTACGTCAGCGTTCTGGGATATATAGAGGGACTCCAGTCAGTCTGTCAGACAAACTCGAGTTATTTTCTCTCTGAGACGGAAAACAGGTAAGATTAACCTACTTTTCACTGGCATTTCTAGAGACTTCCTTTCATTGTTATTACTTCAAATGTCTATCTTTGTATGTTTTTGTTCTTATCTGAGCAAACACATAGGCCGGTATATCTGCGACTTTTGTTCATCAGTTTATTTACTCCAAATAAATGTACGTGAATGCCGCCAATGTAGTTGTTTATTTTATACCCCAACCTTTCCATAAATCTATACCAGTCTCTCAAAATCTGTTTGCGGTATTGTGGCGACATCTAGGTGTAGTTTATACAAGCGGGAAAGACATCCAGCCTACCTTCTGTTTCTGAACCCCATCCAATGCCCAGGACAGATATTAATAGAAACAATTGTTATGTTAGTTTACTAATTTAATCAAATGCAGGTCGAGTTTAATCTAAAATGTAAGGCTATCAGTCTGTTTTTCTTGCTGATGTAAAGTCACTAATTGAAGATGTGTGTAGGCTAGAGAACGCAGAGGGAGCTGTCCACTGTTCTGACCGCACTAACAAAACAGCTGGTGATCATTTATTACAACAATAATAATAGTTTAGGATGGCTTATATTTCACTAGTTTAGCACAGCTCCTGATGAAACCCTGACGGCATAATGCTATGATTTTGTTTTAACTCATAACTAACTCATCATGCAAACCTTTTTATGATGGAGGATATTAAAGGCAGGGTGTTTTGTTGCTAAATGTCCTTCCCTTGCAGCCAACAGTCAAGATGAAACTGTCCATTGCCATTGCCGTGTTGATGCTTGTGTTCGCTGCACACACAGGTATGAAGCCCTACCCTATTAGGCAGCCATTACACTTTCACTCTATCTAATCATTTTATTGCTCATTCACCTCCCTCAATACTGGTGTCAATACTAACGCATTTTCACTGGTGACACGTGTGTGATGTTTCTCTCTCACACAAAAACACAAACGCATGCATACACACATGCACATATACATGCATGTACACAAACACACAGCCTCACACACACACAAATACATTTGATACTAGTCTATACAAATCCATTACTACTGAATGCATAAATCTGGCCTCAAATACACATCAATACAAATGTATTATTATGAACACACATGTACCATCTCTCTGTCTCTCTCTCTGTCTCTCTCTCTCTCTCTCTCTCTCTCTCTCTCTCTCTCTCTCTCTCTCTCTCTCTCTCTGTCTCTGTCTCTCTGTCTCTCTGTCTCTCTCTCTCTCTCTCTCTGTCTCTCTGTCTCTGTCTCTCTCTGTCTCTCTCTCTCTCTCTCTCTCCCTCTCTCTCTCTCTCTCCACTTCTGTTCATAGATCTAACACTCTCCCCTTCTGTTCATAGATCTAACACTCTCCACTTCTGTTCATAGATCTAACACTCTCCCCTTCTGTTCATAGATCTAACACTCTCCACTTCTGTTCATAGATCTAACACTCTCCCCTTCTGTTCATAGATCTAACACTCTCCCCTTCTGTTTATAGTTCTAACCCTGCCTCCTTTCTCTCTCTCTACAGAGGCTCAGGAGGCTGAGAAGACAATTGAGGAGCGTTTCACCAACTTCGGCAATCAGATGAAGGAACTAACTGATGACCTGACCGTCAAGACCAAGGACATGTTTGAAAAGATTGGGGACAGCGAGTTCGCCACCAAAACCAAGTACACACACACACACACCCCAAAACATAACCCAACATGAAATTAATTGGAGATCTACATTAGTACTCTGAAATAATTAAAGACTGAAATGACTCACTGTGTGTCTGTCTCCCCGTCTCCAGGAACTGGTTCACTGAGCAGTTTGACAAGATGAAGGCCAAGGTTGACGAGACCTTCCCCAAGCAGTAGTAAGCCTGTACACCTCTGACCCTGCTTGTCTAAGACCCCCCACGCACCCCATCACTCTTCTTGCTCTGTCTTGCCTGGTGACGCGGTTGCTGTGACGCTGACACGTGCGTTGTGCCGACAGACACAAAGGTTATATTTCCCCTCTCTGAAGAGACTGATGTCATCTCTGTGTAATTGTTATGGCTTGTTTTAATAAACATGGCTTGCTTTAATAACCTGAAAAATAAAGATACCTTTGTGATAAAACTATATTTGTGGGTTGTTATATTATGCATTTGATTTGCTACAGTAAGAAGTCAACCTGCTCATTTTTAAAGAGGCCAATAAATCCATGCAATGACAAGTTAGAAGTTATTCTGGACAATGAGTTTGATTGGCAATTA
Source organism: Oncorhynchus kisutch (assembly GCF_002021735.2). NCBI lineage: Eukaryota > Metazoa > Chordata > Actinopteri > Salmoniformes > Salmonidae > Oncorhynchus > Oncorhynchus kisutch. The sequence goes on along the minus strand of NC_034186.2, from coordinate 70,806,452 downwards.
TTTTTATTTAACAAGTGTCTCTTCAACTAATAAATGGGGGGCACATCAATCAATCAAATGTATTTATAAAGCCCTTTTTACATCAGCCGATGTCACAAAGTGCTTTACAGATACCCAGCCTAAAACCCCAAACAGCAAGCAACGCAGATGTAGAAGCACAGTTTTATAAGGATATGAAAGACATGAAGACCTGTACACATAATACAGACAGTATGCATAACATGTATTAAAAAAACTGCACAAAGACCAAACATTCATTTCGTCTCTGTTTATGATGCATTGTGGGATAGCTATGGGATGTTAATGTGGTCAACATGAATGGTCAGCTGACCAGTATGTCACATGGGTTAAAAACATCATGGTGGCCAGAGAAAGAATCAGTGCATTCTGACTGAAAGATACTATACTTAAAAGTAATCTGCAACACATGTAATTTCACATTTTGCCCAGACACTCCTCTAACTGAGATTCAGCAGTAAGACAAGTGTCTGTCAATAGACCCTTTCTTCCATTCAACATGTTGGTTGTGTGCAGCCTTGTAAAGTATCTCTATGAACAATGTTCAATCTCTTGAAACTTCATGTTCCTGTGCTAAGATATGCTTCCCCTTAAAAAAGATACAAACTTGTGTCACAATCACAAATGGACTCTGGATTGATGCTGTTGTTGAGCTCTCCTTAACAATGAACACTCTGTAATGCAATACAACCGACACACTTTGATGCTCTGGATATCTTGTATCACTCTGGATATCCACACGTCAATAGCTTTACTAAGAGACACTAACCAGGTCAAATAATTCTGCAGAATGAATTAATAGCAGAGAGAGTGTTCTATGAGAGATAGTGGTCTATCCATCTATGTCAATAGCAGACACCAAAGGGCAATTGGGAGCACGACACTTGCTGCTGGTCCTCCATTTCACAAGGCCCGGGCTAAAGGCACTGTTTATTCTGAGTTAATGATTACTATGCTGTCCCTGTTTACTGGAATCTGCTCCTGTGTTTGACCAGAGGTCAAGGGTCAGACGTAGGGGGGTTAGAGGGGGTCCAGGGGGCAAGAGGGTTGTGCACCCCACCAGGGAATACTCATATTTTCACCCTATTTTCTGGTGGAGTGTCATGATAGTGAGCAGCTTTAATCTGCTCTCTGTACCCTCTTCTCACAACAACCAACTATTGTGCTGTGTCTGTCGACAGGACCAGAGGTGAAGAGGCGAATGGACAAAGGGAATCAATGGAAAAGCAATAGCAGGAAAACAAGATATGAAAATGACATCCACAGTTGGTCATGTATCAGTGTGACATTCAGCATTATGCCTGAAACTGATGTGTTGCAGAGAGAGAAGAGAGAGAGAAGGAGAGAGAGAGAGAGAGAGAGAAGAGAGAGAGAGAGAGATAGATAGGTATTTTAAAGTGGACTCCTCTCTTGAGTTCTGATGACTGAGACATTGGGTCTAGTTCAAAACAGTACTCTATTTCATTGACCTGCTGTCTTCTTAAGGGAGCACAGAGATATAAAGACCTGGTCTGAATACCTACAAGCCAACATGTCTACTCGTCTTTATTAAAGGAACTTTGGGCAGCTATCCAGACAATCTTGAAATTGAAAAGATTATGAGAGATTAATGTAACCTTTTGGCAAATGCTAGGATGAAGGTTTAACATGAGAGGCTTTTTTAAATGTGTTGCTAAGAGTTCGTGTTTCTTTTGGGCAAAAGTTGATACTGCAGCAGCAGACACAAGTCATGTATCTTATTTCACAATATTTTTCAAGATATTTTGTGTTAACCATTTTTTTTAGGTTAAAATAAATTATTTGACAATGACGTAAGATAATTTAGCTAGGTAAAAAAATATATATAATCTAAAGGGAATTATCACGTTTCGGTTTTTGCAGTATACCCTGAAAAATCTTTTCTCAGAACTTAAATAAATAAAGAGTATCGAACCACTGGACTTACTTACGACTGACTCACTGATCATCTAAGCCAATCCAATCAGTCCACCACTTCCCACCCAAAAACAGACCATCGGTCAGTGGTCACCAAAACAAGAACAAAGTACACATGCAACCAAGAAAAAGAGCTGTGAGAAGTCCTCTAATTCAAATAAAGTGACTTGATTCCACCAAACAGATTGACAATACTGAGAACAAACACTAAGGTAAAACGCTCCCTAAAATGCTCTTTCACATACTATGAATTGTGTATTGACCAGCTGTTTTTATACTGGAGGCCAGCTGTTATGAGTGATACCGTTGATTACATAAATATATAGACATATCAGTGATATATCATTTGAATCTATGATTAGTTTTGTTTGGGGTGATGAAAAATGTAATGTACTGTTTATTGAATAATTTAATTTAATGTAATATCAATTTTATAAGTGAGATGTGTATTTTAGCCAAGTCTTCCGTCTCATTCTGTTTCTATGACAGATGCCAGGGAAACTGAAGCTAGTTGCTCTCGTCTTGCTCATTCAAGGTGTGGCTGTGCATTTCTTTTTTTAGTCTATCCTCCATTGAACTGTTGACATGGACTGGTAGTCTGTTACCTACTGTAACCTACTGTAACCTCTCTCCTCCATAGCATGTGTGTCCATAGTGGCCCAGATGCCAGCCCCAGGGGACTCTGACTCTGAGGGGGTTCTGCAGAGGGCAACAGAGGCATACAGGTACAAACAGACACACAGTCACCATGGCCGACCATGTCGTTTTAAGGATAAGGGTAAAAGGGGTGCGCTCAGTAGATGCTGCTTCCAACTGATTTATTCTTGTGTGTGTGTCTTACAGGGCAGCCAAAGTTAAAGCCCAGAGAATAAGAGAGGCGGTGCAGGCCTTTGCTGGTGCGTACTACGAGGACCACATCAAACCAGTGTCTGATCCCTACATGGACTGGGCCTCAGCCTCCACCAGTTCCTTCTGGGACAGAGTCAAGGAGAAGATTGACCAGTACAGACCCATCTAATGGCACCTGAATCTTTAGGCAGACAAACACCCACCCAGCTCACTGCCAGCACATGTATTCATGCAAGGTGATTCTAGGGCTGATTCTATGTTCATATACACTAGGGATTACAACTAGAAGAGCGCGTGAACAATGCTGTATGATTTGACTGGTGAATGAGGACACCCATTTACTGGTGTTTCACTAACCTCAGCACAAGGGTTGTGATAGTATTAAAACTGCCATAGAGTGTATTAGTATCATACCGTTTTGGCTCACATATTGCATCTGAGTAAGTCAATTAACTATTGTGAACCCCCAAAATGAATTCAAACGAAATAAAACATTTAAAAAACATTTAGTTGTACCATTATAGTGTTGTGCCTTTTCATTAAATTTCCCTTGACACAGTCTACGCTCCTCACATTCATCAATCTCTGAACTGAATGAAGTAGAAAGCTGAGAGAGACTGAGAATAGATTTTAGAAAGGCAGAGAGAAAGCAACAGGGAATGACAAAAAGGGAGAGAAAGAATGAGACAGAAAGAAAGAGACAGACGGACAGACGGACAGAGACATCAGTGATGGGAGGGACATCTACAGACTGTGCTGAAATCAGAGTGTTATCTCGGTGAGAGTTGACAGTTGAGATACAAGGTTCAGCAGGGGTGTCTGACTGGAGGGGAGACGTGTGTGACCTGCAGGACGTTTCTCTCAGCTCTCTCTGTGTGGACAGACAGACAGACAGACAGACAGACAGACAGACAGACAGACAGACAGACAGACAGACAGACAGACAGACAGACAGACAGACAGACAGACAGACAGACAGACAGACAGACAGACAGACAGACAGACAGACAGACAGACAGACAGACAGACAGACAGACAGACAGACAGACAGACAGACAGACAGACAGACAGACAGACAGACAGACAGACAGACAGACAGACAGACAGACAGACAGACAGACAGACAGACAGACAGACAGGGAGATGGGAGTGATAGATACAGACTGTGCTGAAATCAGAGTGTTATCTCGGTGAGAGTTGACAGTTGAGATACAAGGTTCAGCAGGGGTGTCTGGCTGGACGGGAGACGTGTGTGACCTGCAGGACGTTTCTCTCGGGTCTCACTGTGTGGACTGCAGACATCGATCCTGGAACACAGTCAACACACTCAGGGCTCTGTTTCATTCAATCAAAACCATAATCTGACTAACTGGGATACATGAAACACATTCATATAGACAGTGAGAATGGACCTTAGTGTGAATAAACTGTTGAGATGATATTTGTTAGACATTGGGAAGAGTGATTTGTTGTTGAGTTCGTGAATTCTGAATGTGTGCAAGAATACAGATTTTCAATGAGTTACATAGAGGCAGTCAAACATACTGGTTTATGTTCCACACAAATGTTGACAAATCAATTATGGAAAACTTTCAGACACAGTTATAATGCTTAACAAGATCCTTCATTCAAAAAAATCTATTTCATGCACTGATATGCAAACATTTTGAGGAGAATTTAGGCTTTCCTTCGTATGCAGAATAGGGCATTGCAGCATAAATAGATTTCAGAAACCAATCCAAGTGATAATCTGGATGCATTGCATCAACTGTCTCAAGTGCAATGGACTTTGTGTAGGCGAACGAGTGTGTGGATGTTTGTCCTATAGGTACAGTGGGTTCTGGTGTGTCTGGTGCGTGGGTGTGTGTGCGTGCGTGCGTGTGTTCGTGTAGGTGTTTGTGTGCGTGCGTGTTTGTGTGCGTGCGTACCTGTGTGCATACTCATTAGATGACGTTTGTTTACTCTCCTCACTATATCATGGTGTCTACTTGTTCAGATTGCTTTACAGACAACTCAGCCACCAAAGGAGACTGTCATTTAATTCACTGGGATCTGTACACCCACTACAACAGGAGGTCATCTTTTTCTCTCTCTCTTCTCAACTTTTATAGATATGTTATTTCAATGCTCTAGTAATCTAAAAATATATAAATGTATTCATGTAAATGAATTTATTTTCTCATGCATTTTAAGATGCATCATCCTTTCCTATCAGTTATAAACAGCTCAACAGTCATTGATGCTTGATCAGAATGGTGTGATTTCTAGTCTAATAAATAGACAGGCATTGCATTTGACTTCATCTAAATAATGCATATAAATTCCTATTGTGTTTGTCTTTTTCTTTCAGAAATGAACGGAAAGTTGGCATTAGCCTTAGTGCTTGCACTCCAAGGTAAGACTGAGAACCTACAACACACACCCTGCAGAACTCAAACCAGATTTGTGTTTTTTCATCAGAAATGAATGCTTATAGGTAGCTTCATGTGCGTGTAAAATAGTGTTTACTGTTCTCAGATGATTAACTCATAGATTTTAGATGTGTATTAAAATTTGAGTTTTTTGGCAAAAACGCTGTTTATCCATTGTTTAGCTGGAATGGAAGGTTCGTATCCTGTATATTTTACTGTGATATGTGGTTGTCTCACCTAGTTAGCTTAAAATGGATTAGAGCATCTGCTAAATGACAAAAATGTCAAATATAAAGGTTTTACATACAGATATATTACTGTGTTGAATATTTTTAAATAAAAATAATTACCGTATATTGATGTCACAAATGTATAATTTGTTCAGCTCTTTATAAAAAATGTAACTATTTGTCACATTTGACTGTGTAAAACCTGGCTGTAATACAACTTCTTTCTGTGGGAGAGATGATATAACATTTAGTTAAAAACCGTGATTAATTGTCTCTGAAATTAAACCCTCGTGATATTTGAAACAAAGACATGGCTGTCATTGAACAACCCCATGCCACGATTAGACAAAAACGATCTCTTCCATAATGTCTTGAAACAATAAAGGCAAATTTACCAACATTTATGAAAATGGATATATAGTGTTCATTCCAGCCGTTTATACAACAGAAGGTAATAGCTACCTTTGACCTCCAGCTGTGAACATGTCAGTGACAGTGAGAGAATATGTCAGCCAACAGGAATGCATAGCACAGTTAGTTGTATGTTTATCTGAGAGGTGATAGGCTTTGAACTGTGATGGACTTGTGGAGGTGATCGACCGACCACGTTGAGCAGTGACACTATGGGCATCAGACCCCACTGCTACACAATCTGTAGGGATAAGAGAGACCTCATATGTCAGGTTGAAATGGCCTTTGATTATTTCAGCCGAGTTTACTCATCATGAGAGGGATCAAACCAAGTGACCAAACTATCTCCACTACACAGACACTAAATCAACCTTACTCACACACACTGCCTGGTTATGCGAAGCATTTTACTATATTAGGGCTATTTTGAGGCTATAGTTGGTCCAGTGGTTTTAGATACTGTATAACAGCAGTCAATCAAGTCAAGCAAGTGCAATTAATTAATACATACTATCTCTTCCCTGTCTCCCCTCCAGTCTCTGTGTGCCTGTGTCAAGTACCAGAGCCAGACAAGGAGCTGGTGGAGAAGTATGAGGCCATGAAGTCTGTGTTCTACAAGAGGCTGATGAACGCCTACGGCAAGGTGCAGGCTGCTGTGGGGCCTATGACTGAGAACCTGGGCCAGGGCCAGGGCCAGGCTGCCAAAGACTACATCGAGGAGCTGCAGGGCAACCCCAAATTCCTGAGTGCTGTCAAGATCGGAACGTGAGTGCCCCACCGCGACACAACCAAGTTAACTTGTCGCGTCGATCCAGACCCAGCATTGAGTCAGTCTGTCGATGTCCTTCTGTTGTCCTGCTTGTTTGTGTGTCTATCCGTCTGTCTGATTTACTGTCAGTTCTTCTGTCTATCTGTCTATCTGTCCATAACTTTGATTTCAAATGATTATAGGATCTTAGATGCTGACCCTTCATGCCTATCAACATGTTACCTAGATATTTGACCATTCTTTATTAGACGTTAACCACGGGACACATCAGAACTTAAAATACAATTTAAGGTATTTCAATTAGATTTCACTACATTTCAAAACAAGTATTCAGATCATCTTTATTTAAAAAAACAAGTAGTTGGAAATAGACTTGGAAAGTATTTGAAATGACTGATATACACTGGCTCAGATAGACTCCCATGCATTTAACCCAGGTATTTGAAATACAGTTATTTGAAGACTATTTGTTTTAGTTCTCAAATAAACATTCAAATACTCAAATAAAAGTACTTGTTTTGGGCTGTGTATTTCAGAATACTCAAATACACAGATATAAAAATACAAATACTAAAATACACATGTATTTGAACCCAAGTCTGGGACACATAGGATGGCTGTTAACCTATGACACACTGACATCTCCTCCTGTCTCTGTGTGTGTGTTGTCCAGTGGTCTGGCCCAGGAAGCAGCACCCTTGGTGGACAAGGCCCGTATGGCCGGCCTGGGTCTGTACGGACACTATGTGCGCCCCCATGTCGGCACCTACCTGGACGAGGCCATCACCTCCATCAAGGTTTACCTCGACAAAGTCCTACCCGCTGAGGAATGAGCCCTAGATAGCCTCCGTCCCATCGGACCGCCCCACACGCTTGTACCTTTCCACACAGGGCTTGGCTCCGCTTTAGCTGTGCTTCTGATACATGTATTAAATGCTAGAGGGGGGAAATACCTGAAGGTGATTGAGAAGAGAAATGCACAATGCAAAACACATCCCCTCCCGGTTTCTATGTCAACACTTTCCCAGACATGACTGTTCAAGGGAAACAAAGGTCAAAGCATGCTAGATAGGAAGATTGACATCTCGCAAGAGCTTTAACATTCGTTCAACATTGTGCATGTATATAACTACGTGTTTGATACTCTAACAGGAGTGTGTGTGTGTTCAATAAAGATCTGAAAGTTGAAACTCTCGACTGATACTTGTGCATCATGTTAAATTAGGGATAATGGTGCAGAAACATTTTTACTCATCCATATGAATAATAATATCATGAACCAGATTTTTCTTTAAATACCACAAGTGAGAAATGTTGATCAAACTGCTTAATTGTTTAATTATTAAGAAGTTATGGATAGCACTTTATTTTAGGTTAAAGAAATTATGTACTTATTATTATTATTCATTATTTACATGGTAACATGGTAAATACACAATAACAACCTATAAAAACATATGTTTCTTTTGGAATTCATTAAAACAAGCACCATTTGGTACCAGGTGGTTAAAGCTGCATTTTGAGATTTTAAAAACACACAACAAAACTGTAGCCCGTCATTTGTTTTTATTGAGAAGAGAACAGGACAGAACAGAGGAGAACAGAACAGAACAGTACAGGACAGAACAGATGAGAAAAGGACAGTACATGACAGAACAGATGAGAACAGGACAGAACATGGCAGAACAGATGAGAACAGGACAGAACATGACAGAACAGATGAGGACAGAACAGAACATGACAGAACAGATGAGAACAGGACAGAACATGACAGAACAGATGAGGACAGAACAGAACATTACAGAACAGATGAGAACAGGACAGAACATGACAGAACAGATGAGAATAGGACAGTACATGACAGAACAGATGAGAACAGGACAGAACATGACAGAACAGATGAGAACAAGACAGAACATGACAGAACAGATGAGGACAGAACAGAACATGACAGAACAGATAAGAACAGGACAGAACATGACAGAACAGATGAGAACAAGACAGAACATGACAGAACAGATGAGGACAGAACAGAACATGACAGAACAGATAAGAACAGGACAGATGAGAACAGGACAGAATAGGACAGAACAGGAAAGAACAGATGAGAACAGGACAGATGAGAAAAGGACAGAACATGACAGAACAGAGGAGAACAGAACAGTACAGGCCAGAACAGATGAGAATAGGACAGTACATGACAGAACAGATGAGAACAGGACAGAACATGACAGAACAGATGAGAACAGGACAGAACATGACAGAACAGATGAGGACAGAACAGAACATGACAGAACAGATGAGAACAGAACAGAACATGACAGAACAGATGAGAACAGGACAGAACATGACAGAACAGATGAGGACGGAACAGAACATGACAGAACAGATGAGAACAGGACAGAACATGACAGAACAGATGAGGACAGAACAGTACATGACAGAACAGATGACAACAGGACAGAACATGACATAACAGATGAGAACAGGACAGAACATGACAGAACAGACGAGGACAGAACAGAACATGACAGAACAGATGAGAACAGGACAGATGGGAACAGGACAGAATAGGGCAGAACAGGACAGAACAGATGAGAACAGGACAGATGAGAAAAGGACAGAACATGACAGAACAGAGGAGAACAGAACAGAACAGTACAGGCCAGAACAGATGAGAATAGGACAGAACATGACAGAACAGATGAGAGCAGGACAGAACATGACAGAACAGATGAGGACAGAACAGAACATGACAGAACAGATCAGAACAGGACAGGTGAGAACAGGACAGAATAGGACAGAACAGGACAGAACAGAGGAGAACAGGACAGAACATGACAGAACAGAGGAGAACAGGGCAGATGAGAAAGGACAGATGTGAACAGGACAGATGTAAAACAGAGGAGAACAGGATATATCAGAACAGGACAGAACATAACAGAACAGATGAGAACAGGACAGATGAGAACAGGACATATGAGAACAGGACAGAACATGACAGGACAGATGTGAACAGGACAGAACATGACAGAATAGAGGAGAACATGACATATGAGAACAGGACAGAACATGACAGGACAGAAGAGAACAGGACAGAACATGACAGAACAGAGGAGAACAGGACATATGAGAACAGGACAGAACATGACAGGACAGATGAGAACAGGACAGAACATGACAGGACAGATGAGAACACGACAGAACATGACAGGACAGATGAGAACAGGACAGAACATGACAGAACAGAGGAGAACAGGACATATGAGAACAGGACAGAACATGACAGAACAGAGGAGAACAGGACAGATGAGAACAGGACAGTTGAGAACAGGACGGACGAGAACAGGACAGATGTCAACATGACAGAACAGATGAGAACAGGACAGATGAGAAAAGGACAGAACATGACAGAACAGAGGAGAACAGGACAGATGAGAACAGGACAGAACAGATGAGAACAGGACAGATGAGAACAGGACAGAACAGGTGTGAACAGGACAGATGAAAACAGGACAGGACAGATGTGAACAGGACAGATAGGAACAGGACAGATGTGAACAGGACAGAGGAGAACAGGACAGAACATGACAGAACAGAGGAGAACAGGACAGATGTGATCAGGACAGATGAGAACAGGACAGAACATGACAGAACAGAGGAGAACAGGACAGATGAGAATACATATACTAACATACTGTATACTATATACTTTGAGACTTTTGTAAAAACATTTTTTTTTATGTCAAAGTGATTTACAAATGTTCCCTCAGTTTACCACCACTACCATGCCACCAGAGACTTGTCTGCCAATGTGTGATCCACACTGACAATAGGGTTGGGTGATTTTAAGATTGCATCTTCTATCGACGATATTTGACAACCATTGATGGTGACGACATTGTAATGTCACAAGCGATTAGCATATGTAAATTTGACTGCACCTCCAGATTCCGGCAGCTGACAACAGAGCAGTGGAGTGAGCACACGCAGGGTGACATGCCAAATGGCCCATTCCCTATTTGCCATAGCAAAATACATTTCAATACATATGCGATAGTTGGACTATTAACATAATGCAAGAGACCAATGTAGATGCACACAATACCCCATAATGTCAAAAGTGGAATTAGGTTTAACACCATTATGTTCACCCAGAACAGCGAACTCAGCAAGATGATGGACTTGTAAATGTTGACAGAGGTTTGTCCATAATTTGCCCTGATTATCTTTTTGCATATTCTGCAAGTGACCGGTCAGGTCTGCTGGCTCACCTTAATAATTCGGCCTGAAACCGAAGAACTGCCAAACAGTCAAAGCATGGTGGTGGAGCCTGGTGTGGGCAGCATAATGGTGTGGGGATATTTTTCATTGGCAGGAACTGGGAAACTGTTCAGAATTGAAGGAATGATGAATGGTGCTAAATACAGGGAAATTCTTGAGGGAAACCTGTTTCAGTCTTCCAGACTGGGACGGAGGTTCACCTTCCAGCAGGACAATGACCCTAAGCATACTGCTAAAGCAACACTCGAGTGGTTTAAGGGGAAACATTTAAATGTCTTGGAATGGCCTAGTCAAAGGCCAGACCTCAACCCAATTCAGAATATGTGGTATGACTTAAAGATTGCTGTACACCAGTGGAACCCATCCAACTTGAAGGAGAGGTAAAAATCTGTCGTTCTGCCCCTGAACAAGGCAGTTAACCCACTGTTCCTAGGCTGTCATTGAAAATAAGAATTTGTTCTTAATTGACTTGCCTAGTTAAATAAAGGTAAAATAAATAAGGTAGGGGTGGTATACAGAAGATACCCCAGTTTGGTAAAAAAATAAAAATATCCATATTAGGGCTAGAAAAAATTAAATAAGGAAAAAGTAATTACAGTCCATCATTACTTTAAGACAAGAATTTAAGACTCAAGTGCAGTCGCAAAAACCATCAAGCACTATGATGAAACTGGCTCTCATGAGGACCGTCACAGGAAAGGAAGACCCAGAGTTACCTCTGCTGCAGAGAATACATTCATTAGAGTTATCAGCCTCAGAAATTGCAGCCCAAATAAATGCTTCATAGAGTTCAAGTAACAGACACTGTGAAATATATTTTCAATAACAAAAAAATATTTTTTACAGCTGTTTGAAGCTGGTGGACCAAAACTGAAAGTAAAAGGCTCAAGCGCAAGTCAAGCAGAAGTTTGCATCCTGTAGCTCCAACTCCAAAAAGTTCTGGGACACTGTGAAGTCCATGGAGAACAAGAGCACCTCCTCCCAGCTGCCCACTGCACTGAGGCTAGATAACACAGTCACCACTGATAAATCCATGATTATCGAAAACTTCAACAAGCATTTCTCAACGGCTGGCCATGCCTTCCGCCTGGCTACTCCAACCCTGGCCAACAGCTCCGCCCCCCCCCCGCAGCTACTCGCCCAAGCCTCTCCAGGTTCTCCTTTACCCAAATCCAGATAGCAGATGTTCTGAAAGAGCTGCAAAACCTGGACCCGTACAAATCAGCTGGGCTTGACAATCTGGACCCTCTATTTCTGAAACTATCCGCCGCCATTGTCGCAACCCCTATTACCAGCCTGTTCAACCTCTCTTTCATATCGTCTGAGATCCCCAAGGACTGGAAAGCTGCCGGAGTCATTCCCCTCTTCAAAGGGGGAGACACCCTGGACCCAAACTGTTACAGACCTATATCCATCCTGCCCTGCCTATCTAAGGTCTTCGAAAGCCAAGTCAACAAACAGGTCACTGACCATCTCGAATCCCACCATACCTTCTCCGCTGTGCAATCTGGTTTCCGAGCCGGTCACGGGTGCACCTCAGCCACGCTCAAGGTACTAAACGATATCATAACCGCCATCGATAAAAGACAGTACTGTGCAGCCGTCTTCATCGACCTTGCCAAGGCTTTCGACTCGGTCAATCACCATATTCTTATCAGCAGACTCAGCATCCTCGGTTTTTCGGAAGACTGCCTTGCCTGGTTCACCAATTACTTTGCAGACAGAGTTCAGTGTGTCAAATCGGAGGGCATGCTGTCCGGTCCTCTGGAAGTCTCTATGGGGGTGCCACAGGGTTCAATCCTCGGGCCGACTCTTTTTTCTGTATATATCAATGATGTTACTCTTGCTGCGGGCGATTCCCTGATCCACCTCTACGCAGACGACACCATTCTATATACTTCCGGCCCGTCCTTGGACACTGTGCTATCTAACCTCCAAACGAGCTTCAATGCCATACAACACTCCTTCCGTGGCCTCCAACTGCTCTTAAATGCTAGTAAAACCAAATGCATGCTTTTCAACCGTTCGCTGCCTGCACCCGCATGCCTGACCAGCATCACCACCCTGGATGGTTCCAACCTTGAATATGTGGACATCTATAAGTACCTAGGTGTCTGGCTAGACTGTAAACTCTCCTTCCAGACTCATATCAAACATCTCCAATCGAAAATCAAATTAAGAGTCGGCTTTCTATTCCGCAATAAAGCCTCCTACACTCACGCCGCCAAACTTACCCTAGTAAAACTGACTATCCTACCGATCCTCGACTTCGGCGATGTCATCTACAAAATTGCTTCCAACACTCTACTCAGCAAACTGGATGCAGTTTATCACAGTGCCATCCGTTTTGTCACTAAAGCACCTTATACCACCCACCACTGCGACTTGTACGCTCTAGTCGGCTGGCCCTCGCTACATATTCGTCGCCAGACCCACTGGCTCCAGGTCATCTACAAGTCCATGCTAGGTAAAGCTCCGCCTTTTCTCAGTTCACTGGTCACGATGGCTACACCCATCCGTAGCACGCGCTCTAGCAGGTGTATCTCACTGATCATCCCTAAAGCCAACACCTAATTTGGCCGCCTTTCGTTCCAGTTCTCTGCTGCCTGTGACTGGAACGAATTGCAAAAATCGCTGAAGTTGGAGACTTTCATCTCCCTCACCAATTTCAAACATCTGCTATCTGAGCAGCTAACCGATCGCTGCAGCTGTACATAGTCTATCGGCAAATAGCCCACCCATTTTTACCTACCTCATCCCCATACTGTTTTAATTTATTTACTTTTCTGCTCTTTTGCACACCAATATCTCTACCTGTACATGACCATCTGATCATTTATCACTCCAATGTTAATCTGCAAAATTGTAACTATTCGCCTACCTCCTTATGCCTTTTGCACACAATGTATATAGACTCCCCTTTTTTTCTTCCTTTTGTGTTATTGACTTGTTAATTGTTTACTCCATGTGTAACTCTGTGTTGTCTGTTCACACTGCTATGCTTTATCTTGGCCAGGTCGCAGTTGCAAATGAGAACTTGTTCTCAACTAGCCTACCTGGTTAAATAAAGGTGTTCTCAACTAGCCTACCTGGTTAAATAAAGGTGTTCTCAACTAGCCTACCTGGTTAAATAAAGGTGTTCTCAACTAGCCTACCTGGTTAAATAAAGGTGTTCTCAACTAGCCTACCTGGTTAAATAAAGGTGTTCTCAACTAGCCTACCTGGTTAAATAAAGGTGTTCTCAACTAGCCTACCTGGTTAAATAAAGGTGTTCTCAACTAGCCTACCTGGTTAAATAAAGGTGAAATAAAAATAAAAATAAAAAGTCTCCGCCATGGGATGAGGGGGGATTTGTTTTGAATGTAGCCTAGTGCTGTTGCAATTCATCTAGCACTAAGCTGCATTCACAGCAAATCTCCCTTTGAAACATTATCATTCCACTATTACTGCAGATATATTATGAACATTTTCTGAAATTACAATGCAAATATTAAATAGGAAATCCTATGTGTATCACCTTTAAGTTGCTGTATAAAATATCTGACATTGTATTCAAATTTGAACTTTGTTGTGCTTTTAAATGGTTGAATGCACAGTGATAACACATTTAGGTGACAACTAAACCAGAAATCTCACATTGATTTTCCGTTGGAATTTGGTTGTGCTTTTAGATTGTTGATATCATAGTAATTAAACATTGGGAATTCATCAAACTTTTGGCTGTCTTTTTAGTCGGTGAAAATAGGTTGTAATCTCATTGATTAATGAAATGATGTGGGGATAGCATGTCTATTTTGACCCACTCTCTCTCGCTCTCTTCATCAACACCTGAACAGAGGAATGAACTTTGACTTTGACTCAGAGTCAACACATCCCCACTCATGTATACACTACCGTTCAAAAGTTTGGGGTCACTTAGAAATGTCCTTGTTTTTGAAAGAAAAGCAATTTTTTTTCCATTAAAATAACATCAAATTGATACAGTGTAGACATTGTCAATGTTGTAAATGACTATTGTGGCTGGAAATGGCAGATTTTTTATGGAATAACTACATAGGCGTACAGAGGCCTTTTATTAGCAACCATATCTCAGACTGGCCAATAAAAATAAAAGATTAATATGGGCAAAAGAACACAGACACTGGACAGAGGAACTCTGCTGAGAAGACCAGCATCCCGGAGTCGCCTCCTCACTGTTGTCGTTGAGACTGGTGTTGTACGGTTACTACTTAATGAAGCTGCCAGTTGAGGACTTGTGAGGTGTCTGTTTCTCAAACTAGACACTCTAATGTACTTGTCTTCTTGCTCAGTTGTGCACCGGGGCCTCCCACTCCTCTTTCTATTCTGGTTAGAGACAGTAAAGCTCTATCCTGTGAAGGGAGTAGTACACACCGTTGTACGAGATCTTCCCGTTTCTTGGCAATTTCTAGCATGGAATAGCCTTCATTTCTCAGAACAATAATAGACTGACGAGTTTCAGAGGAAAGATCTTTGTTCCTGGCCATTTTGAGCCTGTAACCGAACCCACGAATGCTGATGCTCCAGATACTCAACTAGTCTAAAGAAGGCCAGTTTTATTGCTTCTTTAATCAGAACAACAGTTTTCAGCTGTGCTAACATAACATTTCTAACATTTCTAATGATCAATTAGCCTTTTAAAATGATAAACTTGGATTAGCTAACACAACGTGCCATTGGAACACAGGAGTGATGGTTGCTGATAATGGACCTCTGTACGCCTATGTAGACATTCCATAAAAAATCTGCCGTTTCCAGCCACAATAGTCCTTTACAACATTAACAATGTCTACACTGTATTTCAGATCAAATTGACAAAAAAAAAGCTTTTCTTTCAAAAACAAGGACATTTCTATTTGACCCTAAACTTTTGAACGGTAGTGTACATACAGGCTAGCTCTCTGCTTCCTCTCAGCTACTGCCTGCTATTCATTCCTGTCACCCAGTACGGAGAGGAGAAACAGTGAGAACAGCCATATTCGTTGGTTATCCATCTGTTGGTACACCATCTTTTAGTTCCCCATATTTTGGTTCACCATGTTTTGGTGGATCATCTTCTAGTTCACCATCTTCTAGTTCACCATGTTTTGGTTCACTATCTTCTTTAGGTTCTCACAGCTGCACGGAGAAAAAGAAAACACCTCTTACTAGAGTAGCTACTTCAGGGTGCACGTGTCACGTTGTCACGGTTTTCTGTAGGTGAAAGAGAGTCAGACCAAAATGTGGCGTGGCTATTGCAATCCATGTTTAATGAGACAAAGTAAACACGATCAAATACAAAAACAAATAAACGTAACATGAAAACCGAACCAGCCCAATACTGGTGCAAAGTAACACAGAGACAGAACAAGGATATAAGGACAATCACCCACCAAAGCCCAACACCAAACAGGCTACCTAAATATGGTTCCCAATCAGAGACAATGACGAACACCTGCCTCTGATTGAGAACCATATCAGGCCATACATAGAACTAGACAAACTAGACATGTAACATAGAATGCCCACTCAGCTCACACCCTGACCAACCAAAACATAGAAACATACAAAGCAAACTTGGAGTCCCCCCAAGGTGCGGACTCCAGCCGCAAAACCTGTGGCCCCCACTTCACCATAGTCTTAGTCCCCCACCTTGTCCGCTTCCGTGGCCTCGTAGCCACGGCGACCCTACTTAATGACCCCACTGGACAGAGGGGCAGCTCGGGACAGAGGGGCGGAAGCTCGGGACAGAGGGGCGGAAGCTCGGGACTGAGGGGCGGAAGCTCGGGACTGAGGGGCTCTGGCGCCTCTGGGCTGAGGGGCTCTGGCGGCCCCTGGCTGACTGGCGGCCCCTGGCTGACTGGCGGCCCCCGCTGACTGGCGGCACTGGCTGCCCCTGGCTGACTGGCGGCCCCTGGCTGACTGGCGGCCCCTGGCTGACTGGCGGCACTGGCATAATGTACATAATAGTACAGAACAGAACAGTCCAGAACAGAATAGTACAGAACAGTCCAGAACAGAATAGTACATAACAGGCCAGAACAAAACAGTCCAGAACAGAACAGTCAAGAACAGAATAGTCCATAACAGAATAGTCCAGAACTGAACAGTCCAGAACAGAATAGTACAGTCCAGAACAGAAAAGTCCATAACCGAACAGAACAGTCCAGAACAGTACAGAATTGCAGAGTAGAGTACAGAGGAGGGATAGAACAATATGTTTCCTGAACTGGGCAACTGAGTCACACAAGTCCAACACGTTTTTCCCACTACCAGAGAGAAATACAGCAGACATAGAGTGCGGGTGGTCAATCACAAAGTGCAACTATTACATGTTTGCTGTTGCTGCCCTGTTTCACTGTACCCTCTTGCCAGGTCGCTATGTAGCTGAATATGTTCTTCATAACCTACTTGGCTAAATAAAGGGCCTAAATGAATCATTAAATAAATAAGACATATACACCAATTAAAATATGTTTAATGAGTTCGATCTTCAATCTCACTCCAAAAGCTAATTCTGCGCCAAACAGATTGGATAATGATCAAGGGCACAACCCTTCCTATTCAACCAATGATCAGTGAGAAGGGATATGGTCAGGTTTTTGCTTTAGTGCTACAGTGCATACCAGCCTGTCCCTTCAGTTTATCACCACCACCACCTACCAGAGACCATATTGACAGGACACAAAACAACCTGACGTGTGACTGGGAATCAGGTGACTAGTGTTTACACAGCACTAAATTTAGTAAACAAAGAAGGGAAAAAAAGCTTTCCATATTAAGGCAAAGTTCAATATTTCACAACTTAATGTTGAGTTTGTAGTGTCTGTTAAAAAGAAAACTGAAGCATGGATTACAGTTTCTCCTGGCCCATAAACCCTTTCAGGGTGAGGAAACATCTAATATCTAATAAATACTGAACTCCCCCGTTAAACCAATCAAGTCTAACACGGAAAATGTAATGTAATACTGGAATTGTACAATCATACTTTATTGTAAAAGCACTTGACCTCACACACACACAGCCAGGACAGGTTATTAGGAGGATCTAGCTAAAAGATCATGGCAGATTCATCACAGTACACCTGAAGATGTGGATGATGCAGTTTAAACAGCCCACAGCTACAGCACTGGGCTTCACATGAGATATTCAGTGATAACAGATCATGCTGCCCCATCATTAACTTCCACTGGTAGTGAGTCATTGACCGATAGTTAACCAGCCCCACCTGGCGAATCTTTGTCTTAGTTTACCATCACCATTTGAGCGCAGTGGGGTCTGTGCTAACCAGTAGTAACCAGACCGACGGACGTGTCACTGTTGATCTAGACTTAGGACTGTGTGCTTAGGCATGGGAGGGGGTAGGTGGAAGGGGGTGGTGGTAGGGGTTTGTAATATGAACTCTACGGACTTAATAAAGACCAATAAAAGTCAACCAGTCTCCAATCAAAACCAATCAGCAAGCAGGATAACTTGTTCTGTTACATTTCAATACAGCTATCTGGATTGGCAAATACACAGATTCCCTACACTAAACTCAAATGATACTAAATAAACAAATGATGAACCTGTTACTGTCATAGCATCTCCATCGTTGACCCTGTCTGCCCTCTCTTACTTTCTTTATCACATACACAAACACCTGAACAGTGGGTGTTTATCTCAGAGGAGTGCACTTTGGCTCGGAGAACGACAAGTCAACACATCTCCACTCATATATATACAGGCTATCTCACCGCTGCCTCTCAGCTACTGCCTGCTATTCATTCCTGTCACCCAGTACGGAGAGGAGAAACAGTGAGTACAGCCATGTTCGTTTGGTTCACCCTGTTTTGGTTCACACATCTGCATGGAGAAAAAGAAAACACCTCTTAGTCATGATAGTATCACTGTTATAAGGTGTTGTAGATGGGTATTGGGTGGGTAAGATGGGTATTACACGTCTGTCTCCAGACTGTTGGACAAAACACTCCCTGGGAGAGATCAAGTAGAGGGTATTGAGAGGGGTTCCAACTGAACGGAATAACTAAATAAATTATAGCATGTCTATACAGATGTAGGACCTTAATTTGATCACCCTGTTATTACATGACAATAGGGGCAGAGCAGGAAATGCAAACTTGTAGGATATTCAAGATTTTAAAAGGCTTCTAAAGTTTGCAATTTAACATTTCAGACTTGATTTGCTAACTAAACATGTATCAACCCCCTACAAAAATGGCCATTAATTATAATAATATTATAATGATTATTTCCTGTTTCTCCAGGATTATTTTCCTGCTGTGAGAAACTGGTCAAAGTAAGATCCTGCATCTGTATGTGGTCTGCTGCATCATAGTGAGATACAAACCCAGAAAAATTATAGTTTCATTGTCATTAAAAACATTGGCAACCCCAGAATAGCCTTACCGTAGTCATTGGAAACATGTTAAAAGACACGTTTGAGATGAAATGGAAGAGATTAGATGAGCCTGAGATGAGATCAGGCTAAGAGCAGAGCTCAAAAGGAGGAGGAAATGATGCTGACTAGTGGACAAGTTGATGAATGGTTTGTCTGACCCTCACCAAGATGTTTGCTTTGCACACAGATCTGAGTGACATCATGAACAAGCTTCTGGTCATCACTGTGCTCGTCACTCTTCTGGGCCTCAGTAAGTACACAGTCAAGAACCTGACTGACTAACTGACTGACTAACTGACTGACATACTGGTGATGTTCCAGCTTGTCTTTTATGCAGTCTCACTGTGCATCCCAGAAAGTTGTTTTATCATAATAGCATTTCTCTACACCCACAATAACATCTACTAATTTTGTGTATGCGACCAACAAAATTTGATTTGATTTGAAACGTTAAACACTCCAGATAAGAGCACCACGAGCAGCAATATTAACTGACTGACAGACTGACCAACCAACCATTTTGACCCTCTAACCCTAACCCTCCCCTTCCAGGTGCTCAGGGCCTCCGTCTGCCTAGGCAAGCCGAGGACGGTACGCCTGAGGAACCGGTCGCAGATGTTGCTGAGGCTGATGGAGAGCAGGGAACCCTGGAAAAGCTGACCAGCACCTTCAAGGGCTACTACGACACATCCATCAGCACCGCCTCTAGCTGGCTGGACAGCATCGATGGCCTGAAGCTGAAGGAGAAGGCCGCGTAAGACACACACACACACACAAGAACGGAACAGCAGGTCAAGATAGCAGGCTGACAGTTAATGCACTGTCCATGTGTCTGTGTCCATCAGGAATGCCCTCAGTGACACCACTGTGGCGGCGATGACTTACGCTGGCATCCTGCAGGACCAGGTCTACCACATCTTATACCAACAGTAAAGACCCTTCCTTGTTTCCCTCTGTGTCCCCAACGTCCTCAAAATGCTTTTGTGAGGAGAGCGTCACAGCTGTGGGCCCCTACTCTCTCATCCTGGAGCCTCTGATCAGCTTCACCAGACCTCCAACCCTCGGTGACGTCCCCCTGGAGTCTGTGTAGATTGAAATACAGTATTATTTTATGTCAACATTTTACGTTTCAGTCATTTAGCAAACGCTCTTATCCAGAGCGACTTACAATTAGTGCATTCATCTTAAGATAGCTAGGTGAGACAACCACATATCACAGTCGTAGGAAGTACATTTATTTTTACAATAAAGTAGCTATCAGCAAAGTCAGTGAAAGTAGGAAAATACTTTTTTTTAATGTTTTTTTTAATGTCAACGTATCTTTAAATAAAAACATGCATTTGTAGAAAACCAATAAACCCTATGTGTTTCTTGAGGGGCATTATTCATATTTTTTAAATTTATTTTATTTCACCTTTATTTAACCAGGTAGGCAAGTTGAGAACAAGTTCTCATTTACAATTGCAACCTGGCCAAGATAAAGCAAAGCAGTTCGGCACATACAACAACACAGAGTTACACATGGAGTAAAACAAACATACAGTCAATAATACCGTAGAAAAATAAGTCTATATACAATGTCAGCAAATGAGGTGAGACAAGTGAGGTAAAGGCAAAAAAGGCCATGGTGGCGAAGTAAATACAATATAGCAAGTAAAACACTGGAATGGTAGATTTACAGTGGAAGAATGTGCAAAGTAGATATAGAAATAATGGGGTGCAAAGGAGCAAAATAAATAAATAAATAAATACAGTAGGGAAAGAGGTAGTTGTTTCGGTTAAATTATAGATGGGCTATGTACAGGTGCAGTAATCTGTGAGCTGCTCTGACAGCTGGTGCTTAAAGCTAGAGAGGGAGATGAGTGTTTCCAGTTTCAGAGATTTTTGGAGTTCGTTCCAGTCATTGGCAGCAGAGAACTGGAAGGAGAGGCGGCCAAAGGAAGAATTGGTTTTGGGGGTGACTAGAGAGATATACCTGCTGGAGCACGTGCTACAGGTGGGTACTGCTATGGTGAACTGTGAGCTGAGATAAGGAAGGACTTTACCTAGCAGGGTCTTGTAGATGACCTGGAGCCAGTGGGTTTGGCGACGAGTATGAAGCGAGGGCCAGCCAACAAGATCATACAGGTCGCAGTGGTGGGTAGTATATGGGGCTTTTGTGACAAAATGGATGGCACTGTGATAGACTGCATCCAATTTATTGAGTAGGGTATTGGAGGCTATTTTGTAGATGACATCGCCGAAGTCGAGGATTGGTAGGATGATCAGTTTTACAAGGGTATGTTTGGAAGCATGAGTGAAGGATGCTTTTTTGCGAAATAGGAAGCCAATTCTAGATTTAACTTTGGATTGGAGATGTTGGATGTGAGTCTGGAAGGAGAGTTTACAGTCTAACCAGACACCTAGGTATTTATAGTTGTCCACATATTCTAAGTCAGAACGATCCAGAGTAGTGATGCTGGACGGGCGGGCAGGTGCGGGCAGCGATCGGTTGAAGAGCATGCATTTAGTTTTACTTGTATTTAAGAGCAGTTGGAGGCCACGGAAGGAGAGTTGTATGGCATTGAAGCTCGCCTGGAGGGTTGTTAACACAGTGTCCAAAGAAGGGCCAGAAGTATACAGAATGGTGTCGTCTGCGTAGAGGTGGATCAGAGACTCACCAGCAGCAAGAGCGACATCATTGATGTATACAGAGAAGAATCAGAGAAGTAGTTAGTGAACCTGTCGAGTCTGCCGATGAGGATAAAATATATATATATATGAGTCAGTACGATCATTGTACTATGTGTTTTATTATCAGACAAAGTTGAGAGAGGTGGGATATGTTCATGCATATCTCCCACAGGTTTGTGACAATATGGTTGTGTGTACATCATGTCTCAGAGTTTACAATATGGACAATACGGAGTCTCACAATGCCTACTGTACATAACTATCACCTAACTCTGAGTCAACTGCCTCTCGTCTGAATATAAGAAGCAGGTCATATAGAGGAAAAAGTCAACACCGATTCCTGTGACTGTTTCTGACAGACAGGTTCTCAACCAGAGCTTGAGTTTCTAAATGAGTGGAAATAAAGGGTGTCCTTTGGGTTTCTGATCTCAGAAAGGTTCAAAGTGAGCTATTCATGATCCTTTTGAAGCTGCAATGATAACAGACAGAAATAATACATTTGACCTCAAATATGATCATGTTCACTGAAGATGTAAGAGCCTGGAGCTACAAGACCACAGAGAAGAACATCTTGAACTGTTCGTTAATCTCTTCATAGGGTGGTGATACACTAGCAGGGATATGGCCAATCTGATGTAGCCTCAGTCTAAGATTCATTCAAACGGACTCAAAATGTATTCAAACTAAATACCTCAAATCCCTGAGTACCTACGTTTCCCCATCTTGATTTCCCAATTCTCTCACAACTTTATCTGTCTCACGAGGCCACATTGTTACCTTCTGTTAGTAATCAACCCACAGTTAATGAATAGCTTCACTTGATATTACTAAACGAGGGCACTGCACATTGATACAAGGGGTTACATAATGGTAGATCCCACTGAGTACTTTCATCACAGTGAAATATTAACTCTAAATGCTAGGAATTATATGAGAAGCCTTATCGCTCTTGTTTATTCGTTTTTCCCCAATGGTGACAGTAAAAGGACATAGCACCTGTACTACAAAGAACAACACATGTGTCTCATACTAAAGGGCCAACATGTGTTTTAAATGAAAGGGCCTTTTGTTCTGTTGGTTTGTTTTTGCTTTGTTGTTTGTTGTTTAAATCATGTAAAAAATATATACTGTATATTTGTACTTGTGTCAAAAATGGTCAATTGTATGCTCTTATACAGATGTAAGATCTTCATTTGATCACCTTGTTGCAGGAGCTTGTTGTGTATTTGAGGTTTAAAAAGGCTCCTGAAGTATTTAATCTCCACCTAGAAATTTCAGACTTGATTTTCCCAGATTTTCCCTGTATCAACCCTTACAAAAATGTCCATTGATGATAGTGCACATAATAACTCAAATGTCCTGTTGCTGCAGAATTGTTTTCTTGCTCTTGAAAACTGTCTGAAATTAAGATTAATTTAAAAAAAGTATATTACAAACAAGTCTGTAATTGACTGAATGGGGGCCTATAACCATACCTATCCAGTCACAGACATGAGAGAAGTGCCAGGAAAACAAAGCACAGGTGCAGCCCAGGCAGTCAACTCCCAGAGATCTAAAGGCTAGAGACACAGATACACAGGTATAAAAGAACCACAGACTAAACCCAGGCTCATACAGAGACCAAGACATGATGAAGCTGCTACTGCTGACCTTGGCTTTGGGGTGTGCAGGTAAGACTGTAATATACAGTATCTACAGCATCATGAGACAGTTATGCAATGCAAGAGCATGAAGAATGATACCTTCTTTTAGAGACAGGTTAGGGAGGGAGATATATACGGCCGCGTAGCCTGGTGGTTAGAGCGTTGGACTAGTAACCGAAAGGTTGCAAGATCTAATTCCCGAGCTGACAAGGTACAAATCTGTCCTTCTGCCCCTGAACAAGGCAGTTAACCCACTGTTCCTAGGCCGTCATTGAAAATAAGAATGTGTTCTTATCTGACTTGCCTAGTAAAATAAAATACACTGAGTGTACTGAACATTATGCTCTTTCCATGACATATACTGACTGGGTGCATCTCAATATTAGGAAGGTGTTCTTAACGTTTTGTACACTCAGTCTTTACTCATCTATACTATGACCATTTCTCTCTCTCTTATTTAGCGGCTGTTCCAGTGGAGGAGAATGGAGCGTTGGTGCAGGAAGTTTGCCAACCCCACTCCAGACCCTGGCAGGTCTACCTGTGGAACACTAAGGGGGGCTGGTATGGGGAGGAAAGGTGTAGTGGTGCCCTCATCAACGAGTGGTGGGTGCTTACCGCCTGGAACTGCTTTGTCGAGTAGGTATTCCCCCTTTTTTCTTTTTCCGAAATCAGTGTAAAATGCATGCAGCCCATACTCTACTCTACTCTACTCTACTCTACTCTACTCTACTCTACTCTACTCTACTCTACTCTACTCTACTCTACTCTACTCTACTCTACTCTACTCTACTCTACTCTACTCCACTCCACTCTACTCTACTCTACTCCACTCCTCCTCAGACCTGGCCACACTATGGTTTCTCTGGGGGAGCATGACCTGACAGTGGAGGAAGGGACAGAGCAACATGTCCGGGTGGCCAGATATGTGCAGCACGGGCCGTACGCACGAGGCCCCTCACACAGCCTGGCAATGGTGAAGCTGGCAGAGCCTGCCCGGTTCACTCAGCATGTCATGCCCGTAGCCCTACCCACACGATGCACTCAGCTCCACGAGAAGTGTCTGGTCAGCGGCTGGGGCTCCACCGTACCGGGACAGGGTGAGTGGACCATAAAGCCAGGGGAGGGCTATATGCCTCAACCGAAATTAATGGAATAGATAAGCACCAAATAAACTCCCATGAGTCCCTATGTCTGTCCCTCCATACAGACGAGCCCAATCTAATCCTGAAGTGTGAAACCCAGCGGGTCATTGATGACAAGATGTGCCAGATAGCCTTTCCCCTTTATTGGATTGAACATGCATTCTGTGCTAAAACCATCATCTCAACAGACAACTGCCTGGTCAGTACATCAACAGCACAGTGCTTTGCAAACATGTATATTTTTTATCTCTGGCTGTTGCATTGGAAATGTGTAAGAGAATATTATGATCAACGAGCTAATCAAGATTTTCCTTTGTACTTTAATTTCACTGTGCCACCATACTCTGAGAGTTCTCCATGTCTACTTTTAACCTCTCTCTCTCTTTCACTTTCTCAGTCTGACCAGGGCAGTACTGTGGTCTGTGGGGGTGAGCTACAGGGGTTGTTCTGGTCCAGTTCTTCTGACGTTGGTTTGTACACCCGCCTGTGCCTGTACCTTAACTGGATCAGTGACATCATGAACACCCCTGATCCTACACCTGAACCTGCGTGGACCACCGCAGCAGCAGCTACAACATGGTGATTGAAAAGAAAAACAATAAAGTGATATGTACTGAAATGTTCTGTTCACCTGCCCCGTTGATTCCATCATATCCGGCCTGCGTTGTTTTAATTCCCCAGCAGAGGGCAACATAGACTAATAATACTGGCCTATCACAAACCTCTGAGAGATTTCTTGGCTAAAACATGTCACACATTAACACATACATATTTTCCCATGTAGAAAAAAACTAAAGTCTGCAGGAAGTTTAATTTCTCAATTACTTAGTTTACTTCTCCAAACAATTGGAATTGGACACCCCAAAGTGTCTTTCCTGAAGATAAATCCTCCAACCATGCAGTCGTTTGTCCTGGGATATGTAGTTCTTTTGATCACCAGCAGATGGCAATGTAGACTAATAATAGTCCATTTGAGCACAAAAGCGCCACACAATCAATGTAAAGAGAGACACCGAATGAAAAAAGGAGAAAGAGGATTTTCAGAGAGAGAGAGAGGGAGAGAGAGAGAGAGAGAGAGAGAGAGCGGTTGAGATGAGAGCAGGTGAAATGAGACCGCCATTCTTTGCAAGGTTTTGAATGAGTGTGTCCAGATCTGCGTGCAAGCTGAATATCACACTCTGACACACACACACACACACACACACACACACACACACACACACACACACACACACACACACACACACACACACACACACACACACACACACACACACACACACACACACACACACACACACACACGCACACACACATGCACACACACACACACACACAATGTATGACTGACAGCTGTGCCCACTGACACTCAGTCTAACACTGGAGCCACTTCACCATCTGTTCTCCACACTTTTCCCGCCTTTTCCCTCTTTGGAATACTCTACTCTCCCGTTCAGGTCCCCCTCCTCCTTCCCTCACCCTTTCCTCTAGCTTTCAGAGATCTCTGACTCTTTCCATTTTTTTGGTCTCTCCTGCACTCCATTCCACTCTCCTGCTCCGTCTCTAATACACTGAGATGAAACAACCTATAGAAACTCTTACTCCGTTTACAGTACAATTGACTTTGTCCTTCTGTCTGTATCCATATGCCCACTCCCCCACTCCCCCTCTCACCCCCACACTCATTTACCCTCTATTCTTCCCTCATTTACTTCCATCATACTATAAATGCTCCAAATTAATCTGTCCTCTCTTCCTCCCTCACTCCTTTCAGTGCTGTTGGCTAGCATTGTTCCTGCACTAGCTAAACAGAGAGATGTTTATAGTAAAGATCAGGTAATATGTAATATGAGCAGATATACTCTGAGTGTACAAAACATTAAGAACACATTCCTAATATTGAGTTGCAGGATGTCCTTTGGGTGGTGGATCATTCTTCATACACACAGGAAAATGTTGAGTGTGAAAAACCTAGCAGCGTTGCACTTCTTCAGACACTTAAACTGATGCGCCTGGCCTCTACACCCATATCCCGTACACTGATTCATCTCACTCTCCCTGGCAAACTGTTCCTATCGCTCATCAGATGCTTACATTCTCAACATCCTCCTATGACACCTAACAAACTCATGGTCCTGGAAGAAGGTGAGGAAGTCACAGGGAGGGACAGACAGAGAGAGAGAGAGAGAGAGAGAGAGAGAGAGAGAGAGAGAGAGAGAGAGAGAGAGAGAGAGAGAGAGAGAGAGAGAGAGAGAGAGATAGAGAGAGAGAGAGAGAGGGAGAGAGTTGAAAGTACACACAGAGAAGCCTCAGAGTATGGTGGCATAGATAAATGAACGAAGGACTCAATACTGCGATAAGAAAAATCACAATAATGTCATAGTGACTCTCCATAAGTGGGATTTACGCTATGTGACTCGCTATGTGTGCCCCAGTGTGTATCTCACACCCATTAACTGAAACCAGTGTGTCTGTGTAAAGGCTTTACTAATTTATAAGAGACAACGGAGCATAAAAACTCAATCTCTCCAAATTTGTCCCCATTGCCTAGTAGAGACACGAGTCTCGTCAGTGGGGTAAATTACTTTCAAGTGCTCTAATGATACCGACCTAATAGCTAACAGCAAACAGAGAAAGGGAGAGGGGGGTGTATATGTAGATGTGTATGTGTGTGTGTGTATGTGTGTGGGGTGGGGGGCGGGGGCGGGGATAATGCATCTAATGGAGGAATTAACTAAGTAAATTAACTCTGAGTAATAACCTCTGTTTCTGTCTCTCCCTCTCTCTCTTTTCTCTCCCTCTCCCCATCATGGTTAGAGAGTGCAGGAAGTGAGTGCCCCAGCCTCTCTCATCATCCCTCTAATGTAGCCCCCTCCACCTGCTTTTAATCAGAGGGAGTGATGGAGAACCCTGACTGGATGTGTCTGTGGTAAATAGTGTACAGTATGTGTGGGATAGTGCGACACAGACAGACAGACAAACAGACAAACATTCGCCTCAAAACAGTTTTACCTGTGTTCAAAATCAAACACTGCACTCAAATCATAAACAAAGTAATCAAAATGATATACACTCTCAAGCAGTCAGTAAACAATACACCCCAAAATAGAAAACACATTGTTCAAAACATACAATTCTCAGGGAGAAGTACGTTTTTTATCAAAAAAAATATTCATACTTTTGATGAACGAAAACATGTTCTATGAAGTAGCTCAAAATTTATCAGAAATTTTGTTTTTTGTTCTTCCTCCTCCTTGTACCCCTATTTTTACAGTACTGTACCCTGCATCTCACAAACTTTTCCTTTGTCTCTGTGATACTGTAATTCTTGTTCTTTGTTGATATGAACCTGCAACCAGTCAAAATCTATTGAGCAGTCAGTACTGTTAATAAATGGAAAGCACAATGTTCAGGGCCATACAATTTGTCCATTGTACAGTATACAGCCTACAATGTACTGTACTACAGTATACAATACTAAAAGAGACAAAAATCAAAGGAGTAAACATGTGATCAATGTGCTTCTTCTTGTCTTTGGGCTGGGTCAGGCCAGAGCACTTTGTCGACATCACAAGCAATATTGTTCCTCCTGAGGCAACGGGGGAAGAAGCCTCTTGTGTGCCGTATCCAGCCCTGACATGATTCCTCACCTATATCACCACAGGCTACATCCATGGCTTGCAGCAGATTTACTCTGGTGTAGGGTTGTCTATCATACACTTTCCATCTCCAAGAGGAGAAAAACTCCTCAATCGGATTCAGGAAAGGCGAGTATGGAGGGAGGTACAAGTTCATAAACTGCCCATTGATGTTAAACCATTCCCTTACCTGAGCAGCTCGGTGGAAACTGACATTGTCCCACACTATCACATAGGTGGGAATGGGATTCTCATTTAGCTCTTGACCCTGCTGCTCTTGAACCTGCTGCTCAAATAAAATATATCTTAGATTGGCAATACATCTTAGAAGGTGCTGGGTGTTATATGGCCCAAGTGTAACATGGTGATGTAGAACACCATGGTTGCTGATAGCAGCACAGATTGTAACATTGCAACGTCGTTGACCAGGGACTTCAACAATGGCCCGCTGTCCAATCATGTTTCAGCCTCTCTTTCTCCTCTTTGTTAGATTGAAGCCTGCTACATTGACAAAGATGAACTCATGGGGTCTGTCCAAAGATTCCAAGTCAAATATTGTCTGTGTAGAAATTCAATATACTGTATGTAGGATTTTGTAAGTCGTACAGAGACAGTGCTATACTGTAGAGTACAATTAGGCTTCTGATTCACATACATTATATGTACTGAAGAGTAATGTCATTCACATAGTATGTGTTAGTACTGTAGACAATCTGGATTACAGTAAATGTTTCTGAATGTACACTTACTTGCACATACTGAGCTCGCAGTTCTTTCACCCTTGGTGAGTTGCGCTCAGAAGGTACTCTGTATACTTTCATTTCATTCGCATCCTGTTACGATGGAGGACACGGTCAATTGTGGAAATGCTCACACTGTCGATTCCCTGGAAGTGTGTGTTGTCTTGTATCACTCGTTCCTGGATTTCTCTGAGTCGTATTGCATTATCGTGAAGGACCATGCCAACTATAACGGCCTCTTGCTCCCGAGTGAATATAGCTGTCCTTCCACCTGCATGTGGCAGCCTTGCAATTCTACAAAAAGTAGTTGAGCAGTTACAAAACATATTCATGCAGTACAATACATACAGTGATTAACTTGATTGAAACAGCTGCATATAGTGTAGTACAGTAAATTTGCAATTATAAAAAATACAGTAGTATACTGTACCTGTTCTCTTCTCTGAATGTCCTTCCTATGGTGGAAACAGAAAATCGGCTCAAATTGGGTTGCAATCTAAGTCCTGCTTCCCTCATTGTCAGTCCATGGACAAGAACATGGTCTATAACTGTTGCTCGAATTTCATCAGATATTTCCACTCTTTGTCTTCCTCTTCCGCCTCCTCTTCCTCTTTCTTGCCCTCTTCCTCCTCGTCGCCCACCTCGCATACGCACTCGTCCTTGTCCTCTCACATCGTTTCTTCTATCCCATTCTCAGACTTCCCACCTTCAACAACCTGTTTGCTCTCTGAACTGGCTTATATTGGTTGTGTCGCATCATTTGAAACAGGTTAAATCCATTTTGAGTGGTTGTGTTCAATCAATGACATGTGTTCTCTATTTGTATATGATTGTTGCCACTTGTGTTTACCAGTATGGATGACATGTGCATTAGAGTGCAGAATGTGTTTACCAGTATGGATGACATGTGCATTAGAGTGCAGAATGTGTTTACCAGTATGGATGACATGTGCATTAGAGTGCAGAATGTGTTTACCAGTATGGATGACATGTGCATTAGAGTGCAGAATGTGTTTACCAGTATGGATGACATGTGCATTAGAGTGCAGAATGTGTTTACCAGTATGGATGACATGTGCATTAGAGTGCAGAATGTGTTTACCAGTATGGATGACATGTGCATTAGAGTGCAGAATGTGTTTACCAGTATGGATGACATGTGCATTAGAGTGCAGAATGTGTTTACCAGTATGGATGACATGTGCATTAGAGTGCAGAATGTGTTTACCAGTATGGATGACATGTGCATTAGAGTGCAGAATGTGTTTACCAGTATGGATGACATGTGCATTAGAGTGCAGAATGTGTTTACCAGTATGGATGACATGTGCATTAGAGTGCAGAATGTGTTTACCAGTATGGATGACATGTGCATTAGAGTGCAGAATGTGTTTACCAGTATGGATGACATGTGCATTAGAGTGCAGAATGTGTTTACCAGTATGGATGACATGTGCATTAGAGTGCAGAATGTGTTTACCAGTATGGATGACATGTGCATTAGAGTGCAGAATGTGTTTACCAGTATGGATGACATGTGCATTAGAGTGCAGAATGTGTTTACCAGTATGGATGACATGTGCATTAGAGTGCAGAATGTGTTTACCAGTATGGATGACATGTGCATTAGAGTGCAGAATATGTTTTGAGAATGTGTTTAGAATTTTGCTGAAAAGTCTAAGTGAGATCTGCATATTGTGTTTTACCATGTGAAATGGTTTAAGGTATTGACAACAGACTGCATAATTAGCTAAATGAGTCCAGGCAACTGAGAACTTTGTTCAGCCAATGGGTTTTAGTGTTTTAGTAATTGAGAAAAACTGTAATATATTTGTATTGATGTGTATTTGAGGTCAGACTTACGCATTCAGTAATAATGGATTTGTATGGACTATTATCAAGTGTATTTGTGTGTGAGGCTGTGTGTGTGTACGAGTGCATGTGTGTATGCATGCGTTTGTGTGTTTGTGTGAGAGAGAAACATCACACGGGTATTGCCAGTGATAATGCATTAGTATTGATGCCAGTGTTTGGGAGATCACAGATATGGCTGTGGTGCTAGAGAGAAAGAGAGAACATCACAACAGAGACTGAAACCCCATGGAGAGGCCGTTCCCCGTCCTACTACAATCATCCCACACTGGGATAAACACAACACAATTCTCTTTATTTCTGTCAAATCTGAATAGTCTATTTTCCTGTTTTTTTTCCAATCTGGCTGTGTGACAGTATGTGTAGCTATACTGCTCAGAGGAATGCAGTGAGGAAGCTATACTGCACCTGGGGGCCACACGTTCCTACAGGGAGACTAAAAACAACAGCAGCATAACAAACAGGCAGTGTAGTGAACACCTGGCCATGAGCCCAGCATTGTATCCATTCTCCCTATGTGTTCACAAACCTGAAGAGATAGCAACACTACTGCAACATAAAACATTACCTAAACTCTGACACTACCTCACACTGAAAGTTGCCAGAGTCATGTGTGTCTGTGTGTGTGTGTATGTGTGTGTGGACCTACAGAGCAGACTGATGCATGGCAGGGCAGTATGGGAGGCAGACACAGACCAGCAGTACCAGGTTAGAGGAGGGGGGAGTTAATCATGTACAGCACATAAACACACTCAGAGGTCATGCTTCATCTACCAGACACACTGCAGGTCCT